>NW_027646398.1:0-66000 GCF_951394435.1 Stenella coeruleoalba
GCAATTTCTGCGGAAGATGAACAGGAATAGCGAGAACCAATGAGAGGCTAGCTGGAGGTGTCTGGACGGGCAAATTTAACTCTCATTTCCCACCAGGAAGAGGAATTAACCACAGGCTCAGCGTGCCGTGCCGGAACCAGATTAGGGCCTGAAGTCATCCTGCGGTGTTGCGGCCAGGTCACAAGAAAGCGAGTTGAAGAAAGGAGCTCAGGGGCACTGTAATTCACAAACCTGCAGAGTTATAAATGACAGCTATCGTCCAAAAATAGACTGAAGTAAGGCTGCCAAGAGGACTTGAAAGCGGGGCAGAATTGCACGAAACCGATTTCAGGAGGTAGACTGGAATTGCATTGAAAGCATAGGAAAAGAGGCAGAACGTCCACAATGATGCACTTGGCCAAAAAGGGCGTATGCGTTTTTTCCTGAATATATTCAGGAAAAAACGCATACGCCCTTTTTGGCCAACCAAGCAAGCTTGCAAAGGAAATCTGCACTACAATGAAGTCTCACTTCCCCCCGGTCAAAAGGGCCATCTGAAAAAAGTGTAAAATCCAGAAAGGCAGGACAGGCCATGGAGAACTGGGAGCCTTGTTATGCTGATGGGCGGGATGTAAATTGCCAACAGACACTCGGGAGAAGTGTATGGTGTTTCCTGAAACATCTAAAAAACAAAGCAACAGAGCCTAGGGCACTGCCACTTATGGCCCTATAGCTTAGGGAAATTAAAATCAAAAAGACACAGCCACCCCAAAGTTTGGGACGCCTCTGTTTACAAGAACCTCGTTTACAGTACAAGTTCAACATCGCAGAAAGTGAAAAATGGATAAAGAAGTTGTGGTATTTACTTACAAAGCAATATCACTCAGCAATGAAATCTGTGTCATCAGGCCCTTAGCAGCACAATGAGTGGATTCAGGTATGATGATTCTAACTGAAATAAGTCACACAGAAAAAGAAACATCATAAGATATCAGTAATACACGGAATGTAAACTTGGCTACACAGGAACTGAATTACAGAACAGAACAGGGTCTCAAATTTAGAAAACCAACTTATGCTTGCTTAAGGGTGAAGGTGAGTTGGGGTGCTGCATAAAACCAGAGATTGAAATGAGCACAGATAAAGTTCCTTAAGCCAAATATGGAATAGACAAGAGCTACTGCTTGCTCAACGAAATGGACTCAACACCGCGTATTAAACGCCTAAGAATGTACCTGACTAGTAAGTATCTTAAAACCTATGGATTGCTATGTCTCCGAAAGAGAATCAAGCATGTGTACAGGGGCATAAACGCAGCAGTGATAGGATTGGAGATGTTCGGTGAGCAAATGAAGACCCTTTGAAGTCATATTGCATGGTACCCATTACACGGGTCTCAACTCTCCAGGTTTAAGGTATTCTTCCTTCAGCGAAAACGTGCATGTGGAACCTAGAGTATGATCAACCATGTGATCGGGAGACATGTTCAAATATGTCTCAGTTTTCCTCCCCTGGTACTCGGGTGCAACATTCCAGATGCTTTACTAACACTCTCCCGACTTGGAGAGTCAGTCCCTTTAACCTCCTGTTTGGCCCAGTTTGCAATTTCTGCGGAAGATGAACAGGAATAGCGAGAACCAATGAGAGACTAGCTGGAGGTGTCTGGACGGGCAAATTTAACTCTCATTTCTCACCAGGAAGAGGAATTAACCAAAGGCTCAGCGTGCCGTTCCAGAACCAGATTAGGGCCTGAAGCCATCCTGCGGTGTTTCGGCCAGGTCACAAGTAAGCGAGTTGACGAAAGGAGCTCAGGGGTACTGTAATTCACAAACCTGCAGAGTTATAAATGACAGCTATCGTCCAAAAATAGACTGAAGTAAGGCTGCCAAGAGGACTTGAAAGCGGGGCAGAATTGCAGGAAACCGATTTCAGGAGGTAGACTGGAATTGCATTGAAAGCATAGGAAAAGAGGCAGAACGTCCACAATGATGCACTTGGCCAAAAAGGGCGTATGCGTTTTTTCCTGAATATATTCAGGAAAAAACGCATACGCCCGTTTTGGCCAACCAAGCAAGCTTGCAAAGGAAATCTGCACTACAATGAAGTCTCACTTCCCCCCGGTCAAACGGGCCATCTGAAAAAAGTGTAAAATCCAGAAAGACAAGACAGGCCATGGAGAACTGGGAGCCTTGTTATGCTGATGGGCGGGATGTAAATTGCCAACAACCACTCGGGAGAAGTGTATGGTGTTTCCTGAAACATCTAAAAAACAAAGCAACAGAACCTAGGGCACTTCCACTTATGGTCCTATAGCTTAGGGAAATTAAAATCAAAAAGACACAGCCACCCCAAAGTTTGGAACGGCTCTGTTTACAAGAACCTCGTTTACCGTACAAGTTCAATATCACAGAAAGTGAAAAATGGATAAAGAACTTGTGGTACTTATGTACAATGCAGTATCACTCAGCAATGAAATCTATGTCATCAGGCCCGTAGCAGCATAATGACTGGATTAAAGTACGATGATTCTAACTGAAATAAGTCACACAGAAAAAGAAACATCATAAGATATCCCTAATACACGGAATGTAAACTTGGCTACACATGAACTGCATTCCAAAACAGAACAGGGTCTCAAATTTAGAAAACCAACTTATGCTTGCTTAAGGGGAAAGGTGAGTTGGGGTGCTGCATAAAACCAGAGATTGAAATGAGCACAGATAAAGTTCCTTAAGCCAAATATGGAATAGACAAGAGCTACTCCTTGCTCAACGAAATGGACTCAACACCCCATATTAAACGCCTAAGAATGTACCTGACTAGTAAGTATCTTAAAACCTATGGATTGCTATGTCTCCAAAAGAGAATCAAGCGTGTGTACAGGGGCATAAACGCAGCAGTGATAGGATTGGAGAGGTTCGGTGAGCAAATGAAGACCCTTTGAAGTCATATTGCATGGTACCCATTCCACGGGTCTCAACTCTCCAGGTTTAAGGTATTCTTCCTTCAGCTAAAACATGCATGTGGAACCCAGAGTATGATCAACCATGTGAACGGGAGACGTGTTCAAATATGTCTCAGTTTTCCTCCCCTGGTACTCGGGTGCAACATTCCAGACGCTTTACTAACACTCTTCCGACTTGGGGAGTCAGTCCCTTTAACCTCCTGTTTGGCCCAGTTTGCAATTTCTGCGGAAGATGAACAGGAATAGCGAGAACCAATGAGAGACTAGCTGGAGGTGTCTGGACGGGCAAATTTAACTCTCATTTCCCACCAGGAAGAGGAATTAACCAAAGGCTCAGCGTGCCGTGCCGGAACCAGATTAGGGCCTGAAACCATCCTGCGGTGTTGCGGCCAAGTCACAAGAAAGCGAGTTGAAGAAAGGAGCTCAGGGGCACTGGAATTCACAAACCTGCAGAGTTATAAATGACAGCTATCGTCCAAAAATAGACTGAAGTAAGGCTGCCAAGAGGACTTGAAAGCGGGGCAGAATTGCAGGAAACCGATTTCAGGAGGTAGACTGGAATTGCATTGAAAGCATAGGAAAAGAGGCAGAACGTCCACAATGATGCACTTGGCCAAAAAGGGCGTATCCGTTTTTTCCTGAATATATTCAGGAAAAAACGGATACGCCCTTTTTGGCCAACCAAGCAAGCTTGCAAAGGAAATCTGCACTACAATGAAGTCTCACTTCCCCCCGGTCAAAAGGGCCATCTGAAAAAAGTGTAAAATCCAGAAAGGCAGGACAGGCCATGGAGAACTGGGAGCCTTGTTATGCTGATGGGCAGGATGTAAATTGCCAACAGACACTCGGGAGAAGTGTATGGTGTTTCCTGAAACATCTAAAAAACAAAGCAACAGAGCCTAGGGCACTGCCACTTATGGTCCTATAGCTTAGGGAAATTAAAATCAAAAAGACACAGCCACCCCAAAGTTTGGGACGCCTCTGTTTACAAGAACCTCGTTTACAGTACAAGTTCAACATCGCAGAAAGTGAAAAATGGATAAAGAACTTGTGGTACTTACGTACAATGCAGTATCACTCAGCAATGAAATCTATGTCATCAGGCCCGTAGCAGCATAATGAGTGGATTCAGGTACGATGATTCTAACTGAAATAAGTCACACAGAAAAAGAAACATCATAAGATATCACTAATACACGGAATGTAAACTTGGCTACACAGGAACTGCATTCCAGAACAGAACAGGGTCTCAAATTTAGAAAAACAACTTATGCTTGCTTAAGGGGAAAGGTGAGTTGGGGTGCTGCATAAAACCAGAGATTGAAATGAGCACAGATAAAGTTCCTTAAGCCAAATATGGAATAGACAAGAGCTACTCCTTGCTCAACGAAATGGACTCAAAACCCCATATTAAACCCCTAAGAATGTACCTGACTAGTAAGTATCTTAAAACCTATGGATTGCTATGTCTCCAAAAGAGAATCAAGCGTGTGTACAGGGGCATAAACGCAGCAGTGATAGGATTGGAGAGGTTCGGTGAGCAAATGAAGACCCTTTGAAGTCATATTGCATGGTACCCATTCCACGGGTCTCAACTCTCCAGGTTTAAGGTATTCTTCCTTCAGCTAAAACATGCATGTGGAACCCAAGTATGATCAACCATGTGAACGGGAGACGTGTTCAAATATGTCTCAGTTTTCCTCCCCTGGTACTCGGGTGCAACATTCCAGACGCTTTTCTAACACTCTCCCCACTTGGAGAGTCAGCGCCTTTAACCTCCTGTTTGGCCCAGATTGCAATTTCTGCGGAAGATGAACAGGAATAGCGAGAACCAATGAGAGGCTAGCTGGAGGTGTCTGGACGGGCAAATTTAACTCTCATTTCCCACCAGGAAGAGGAAATAACCAAAGGCTCAGCGTGCCGTACCGGAACCAGATTAGGGCCTGAAGACATCCCGCGGTGTTGCAGCCAGGTCACAAGAAAGCGAGTTGAAGAAAGGTGCTCAGGGGCACTGTAATTCACAAACCTGCAGAGTTATAAATGACAGCTATCGTCCAAAAATAGACTGAAGTAAGGCTGCCAAGAGGACTTGAAAGCGGGGCAGAATTGCAGGAAACCGATTTCAGGAGGTAGACTGGAATTGCATTGAAAGCATAGGAAAAGAGGCAGAACGTCCACAATGATGCACTTGGCCAAAAAGGGCGTATGCGTTTTTTCCTGAATATATTCAGGAAAAAACGCATACGCCCTTTTTGGCCAACCAAGCAAGCTTGCAAAGGAAATCTGCACTACAATGAAGTCTCACTTTCCCCCGGTCAAAAGGGCCATCTGAAAAAAGTGTAAAATCCAGAAAGGCAGGACAGGCCATGGAGAACTGGGAGCCTTGTTATGCTGATGGGCGGGATGTAAATTGCCAACAACCACTCGGGAGAAGTGTATGGTGTTTCCTGAAACATCTAAAAAACAAAGCAACAGAGCCTAGGGCACTTCCACTTATGGTCCTATAGCTTAGGGAAATTAAAATCAAAAAGACACAGCCACCCCAAAGTTTGGAATGGCTCTGTTTACAAGAACCTCGTTTACAGTACAAGTTCAACATCGCAGAAAGTGAAAAATGGATAAAGAAGTTGTGGTATTTACTTACAAAGCAATATCACTCAGCAATGAAATCTGTGTCATCAGGCCCTTAGCAGCACAATGAGTGGATTGAGGTATGATGATTCTAACTGAAGTAAGTCACACAGAAAAAGAAACATCATAAGATATCAGTAATACACGGAATGTAAACTTGGCTACACAGGAACTGAATTACAGAACAGAACAGGGACTCAAATTTAGAAAACCAACTTATGCTTGCTTAAGGGGAAAGGTGAGATGGGGTGCTGCATAAAACCAGAGATTGAAATGAGCACAGATAAAGTTCCTTAAGTCAAATATGGAATAGACAAGAGCTACTCCTTGCTCAACGAAATGGACTCAACACCGCATATTAAACGCCTAAGAATGTACCTGACTAGTAAGTATCTTAAAACCTATGGATTGCTATGTCTCCAAAAGAGAATCAAGCATGTGTACAGGGGCATAAACGCAGCAGTGATAGGATTGGAGAGGTTCGGTGAGCAAATGAAGACCCTTTGAAGTCATATTGCATGGTACCCATTCCACGGGTTTCAACTACCCAGGTTTAAGGTATTCTTCCTTCAGCTAAAACATGCATGTGGAACCTAGAGTATGATCAACCATGTGATCGGGAGATGTGTTCAAATATGTCTCAGTTTTCGTACCCTGGTACTCGGGTGCAACATTCCAGAAGCTTTACTAAAACTCTCCCGACTTGGAGAGTCAGTCCCTTTAACCTCCTGTTTGGCCCAGTTTGCAATTTCTGCGGAAGATGAACAGGAATAGCGAGAACCAATGAGAGGCTAGCTGGAGGTGTCTGGACGGGCAAATTTAACTCTCATTTCCCACCAGGAAGATGAATTAACCAAAGGCTCAGCGTGCCGTGCCGGAACCAGATTAGGGCCTGAAGCCATCCTGCGGTGTTGCGGCCAGCTCAAAAGAAAGCGAGTTGAAGAAAGGAGCTCAGGGGCACTGTAATTCACAAACCTGCAGAGTTATAAATGACAGCTATCGTCCAAAAATAGACTGAAGTAAGGCTGCCAAGAGGACTTGAAAGCAGGGCAGAATTGCAGGAAACCGATTTCAGGAGGTAGACTGGAATTGCATTGAAAGCATAGGAAAAGAGGCAGAACGTCCACAATGATGCGCTTGGCCAAAAAGGGCGTATGCATTTTTTCCTGAATATATTCAGGAAAAAACGCATACGCCCTTTTTGGCCAACCAAGCAAGCTTGCAAAGGAAATCTGCACTACAATGAAGTCTCACTTCCCCCCGGGCAAAAGGGCCATCTGAAAAAACTGTAAAATCCAGAAAGGCAGGACAGGCCATGGAGAACTGGGAGCCTTGTTATGCTGATGGGCGGGATGTAAATTGCCAACAACCACTTGGGAGAAGTGTATGGTGTTTCCTGAAACATCTAAAAAACAAAGCAACAGAGCCGAGGGCACTTCCACTTATGGTCCTATAGCTTACGGAAATTAAAATCAAAAAGACACAGCCATCCCAAATTTGGGACGCCTCCGTTTACAAGAACCTCGTTTACCATACAAGTTCAATATCACAGAAAGTGAAAAATGGATAAAGAACTTGTGGTACTTATGTACAATGCAGTATCACTCAGCAATGGAATCTATGTCATCAGGCCCGTAGCAGCATAATGACTGGATTAAAGTACGATGATTCTAACTGAAATAAGTCACACAGAAAAAGAAACATCATAAGATATCCCTAATACACGGAATGTAAACTTGGCTACACATGAACTGCATTCCAAAACAGAACAGGGTCTCAAATTTAGAAAACCAACTTATGCTTGCTTAAGGGGAAAGGTGAGTTGGGGTGCTGCATAAAACCAGAGATTGAAATGAGCACAGATAAAGTTCCTTAAGCCAAATATGGAATAGACAAGAGCTACTCCTTGCTCAACGAAATGGACTCAACACCCCATATTAAACGCCTAAGAATGTACCTGACTAGTAAGTATCTTAAAACCTATGGATTGCTATGTCTCCAAAAGAGAATCAAGCGTGTGTACAGGGGCATAAACGCAGCAGTGATAGGATTGGAGAGGTTCGGTGAGCAAATGAAGACCCTTTGAAGTCATATTGCATGGTACCCATTCCACGGGTCTCAACTCTCCAGGTTTAAGGTATTCTTCCTTCAGCTAAAACATGCATGTGGAACCCAGAGTATGATCAACCATGTGAACGGGAGACGTGTTCAAATATGTCTCAGTTTTCCTCCCCTGGTACTCGGGTGCAACATTCCAGACGCTTTACTAACACTCTTCCGACTTGGGGAGTCAGTCCCTTTAACCTCCTGTTTGGCCCAGTTTGCAATTTCTGCGGAAGATGAACAGGAATAGCGAGAACCAATGAGAGACTAGCTGGAGGTGTCTGGACGGGCAAATTTAACTCTCATTTCCCACCAGGAAGAGGAATTAACCAAAGGCTCAGCGTGCCGTGCCGGAACCAGATTAGGGCCTGAAGCCATCCTGCGGTGTTGCGGCCAAGTCACAAGAAAGCGAGTTGAAGAAAGGAGCTCAGGGGCACTGGAATTCACAAACCTGCAGAGTTATAAATGACAGCTATCGTCCAAAAATAGACTGAAGTAAGGCTGCCAAGAGGACTTGAAAGCGGGGCAGAATTGCAGGAAACCGATTTCAGGAGGTAGACTGGAATTGCATTGAAAGCATAGGAAAAGAGGCAGAACGTCCACAATGATGCACTTGGCCAAAAAGGGCGTATGCGTTTTTTCCTGAATATATTCAGGAAAAAACAGATACGCCCTTTTTGGCCAACCAAGCAAGCTTGCAAAGGAAATCTGCACTACAATGAAGTCTCACTTCCCCCCGGTCAAAAGGGCCACCTGAAAAAACTGTAAAATCCAGAAAGGCAGGACAGGCCATGGAGAACTGGGAGCCTTGTTATGCTGATGGGCGGGATGTAAATTGCCAACAGACACTCGGGAGAAGTGTATGGTGTTTCCTGAAACATCTAAAAAACAAAGCAACAGAGCCGAGGGCACTTCCACTTATGGTCCTATAGCTTACGGAAATTAAAATCAAAAAGACACAGCCATCCCAAATTTGGGACGCGTCCGTTTACAAGAACCTCGTTTACCATACAAGTTCAATATCACAGAAAGTGAAAAATGGATAAAGAACTTGTGGTACTTATGTACAATGCAGTATCACTCAGCAATGAAATCTATGTCATCAGGCCCGTAGCAGCATAATGACTGGATTAAAGTACGATGATTCTAACTGAAATAAGTCACACAGAAAAAGAAACATCATAAGATATCCCTAATACACGGAATGTAAACTTGGCTACACAGGAACCGCATTCCAAAACAGAACAGGGTCTCAAATTTAGAAAACCAACTTATGCTTGCTTAAGGGGAAAGGTGAGTTGGGGTGCTGCATAAAACCAGAGATTGAAATGAGCACAGATAAAGTTTCTTAAGCCAAATATGGAATAGACAAGAGCTACTCCTTGCTCAACGAAATGGACTCAACACCCCATATTAAACGCCTAAGAATGTACCTGACTAGTAAGTATCTTAAAACCTATGGATTGCTATGTCTCCAAAAGAGAATCAAGCGTGTGTACAGGGGCATAAACGCAGCAGTGATAGGATTGGAGAGGTTCGGTGAGCAAATGAAGACCCTTTGAAGTCATATTGCATGGTACCCATTCCACGGGTCTCAACTCTCCAGGTTTAAGGTATTCTTCCTTCAGCTAAAACATGCATGTGGAACCCAGAGTATGATCAACCATGTGAACGGGAGACGTGTTCAAATATGTCTCAGTTTTCCTCCCCTGGTACTCGGGTGCAACATTCCAGACGCTTTACTAACACTCTTCCGACTTGGAGAGTCAGTCCCTTTAACCTCCTGTTTGGCCCAGTTTGCAATTTCTGTGGAAGATGAACAGGAATAGCGAGAACCAATGAGAGACTAGCTGGAGGTGTCTGGACGGGCAAATTTAACTCTCATTTCCCACCAGGAAGAGGAATTAACCAAAGGCTCAGCGTGCCGTGCCGGAACCAGATTAGGGCCTGAAGCCATCCTGCGGTGTTGTGGCCAGGTCACAAGAAAGCGAGTTGAAGAAAGGAGCTCAGGGGCACTGTAATTCACAAACCTGCAGAGTTATAAATGACAGCTATCGTCCAAAAATAGACTGAAGTAAGGCTGCCAAGAGGACTTGAAAGCGGGGCAGAATTGCAGGAAACCGATTTCAGGAGGTAGACTGGAATTGCATTGAAAGCATAGGAAAAGAGGCAGAACGTCCACAATGATGCGCTTGGCCAAAAAGGGCGTATGCGTTTTTTCCTGAATATATTCAGGAAAAAACGCATACGCCCTTTTTGGCCAACCAAGCAAGCTTGCAAAGGAAATCTGCACTACAATGAAGTCTCACTTCCCCCCGGTCAAAAGGGCCATCTGAAAAAAGTGTAAAATCCAGAAAGGCAGGACAGGCCATGGACAACTGGGAGCCTTGTTATGCTGATGGGCGGGATGTAAATTGCCAACAACCACTCGGGAGAAGTGTATGGTGTTTCCTGAAACATCTAAAAAACAAAGCAACAGAACCTAGGGCACTTCCACTTATGGTCCTATAGCTTAGGGAAATTAAAATCAAAAAGACACAGCCACCCCAAAGTTTGGAACGGCTCTGTTTACAAGAACCTCGTTTACAGTACAAGTTAAACATTGCAGAAAGTGAAAAATGGATAAAGAAGTTGTGGTATTTACTTACAAAGCAATATCACTCAGCAATGAAATCTGTGTCATCAGGCCCTTAGAAGCACAATGAGTGGATTCAGGTATGATGATTCTAACTGAAGTAAGTCACACAGAAAAAGAAACATCATAAGATATCAGTAATACACGGAATGTAAACTTGGCTACACAGGAACTGAATTACAGAACAGAACAGGGTCTCAAATTTAGAAAACCAACTTATGCTTGCTTAAGGGTAAAGGTGAGTTGGGGTGCTGCATAAAACCAGAGATTGAAATGAGCACAGATAAAGTTCCTTAAGTCAAATATGGAATAGACAAGAGCTACTCCTTGCTCAACGAAATGGACTCAACACCGCATATTAAACGCCTAAGAATGTACATGACTAGTAAGTATCTTAAAACCTATGGATTGCTATGTCTCCGAAAGAGAATCAAGCATGTGTACAGGGGCATAAACGCAGCAGTGATAGGATTGGAGAGGTTCGGTGAGCAAATGAAGACCCTTTGAAGTCATATTGCATGGTACCCATTCCACGGGTTTCAACTACCCAGGTTTTAGGTATTCTTCCTTCAGATAAAACATGCATGTGGAACCCAGAGTATGATCAACCATGTGATCGGGAGACGTGTTCAAATATGTCTCAGTTTTCCTCCCCTGGTACTCGGGTGCAACATTCCAGACGCTTTACTAACACTCTCCCCACTTGGAGAGTCAGCGCCTTTAACCTCCTGTTTGGCACAGTTTGCAATTTCTGCGGAAGATGAACAGGAATAGCGAGAACCAATGAGAGGCTAGCTGGAGGTGTCTGGACGGGCAAATTTAACTCTCATTTCCCACCAGGAAGAGGAAATAACCAAAGGCTCAGCGTGCCGTACCGGAACCAGATTAGGGCCTGAAGCCATCCTGCGGTGTTGCGGCCAGCTCAAAAGAAAGCGAGTTGAAGAAAGGAGCTCAGGGACACTGTAATTCACAAACCTGCAGAGTTATAAATGACAGCTATCGTCCAAAAATAGACTGAAGTAAGGCTGCCAAGAGGACTTGAAAGCGGGGCAGAATTGCAGGAAACCGATTTCAGGAGGTAGACTGGAATTGCATTGAAAGCATAGGAAAAGAGGCAGAACGTCCACAATGATGCACTTGGCCAAAAAGGGCGTATGCGTTTTTTCCTGAATATATTCAGGAAAAAACGCATACGCCCTTTTTGGCCAACCAAGCAAGCTTGCAAAGGAAATCTGCACTACAATGAAGTCTCACTTCCCCCCGGTCAAAAGGGCCATCTGAAAAAAGTGTAAAATCCAGAAAGGCAGGACAGGCCATGGAGAACTGGGAGCCTTGTTATGCTGATGGGCGGGATGTAAATTGCCAACAACCACTCGGGAGAAGTGTATGGTGTTTCCTGAAACATCTAAAAAACAAAGCAACAGAACCTAGGGCACTTCCACTTATGGTCCTATAGCTTAGGGAAATTAAAATCAAAAAGACACAGCCACCCCAAAGTTTGGGACGCCTCTGTTTACAAGAACCTCGTTTACAGTACAAGTTCAACATCGCAGAAAGTGAAAAATGGATAAAGAAGTTGTGGTATTTACTTACAAAGCAATATCACTCAGCAATGAAATCTGTGTCATCAGGCCCTTAGCAGCACAATGAGTGGATTCAGGTATGATGATTCTAACTGAAATAAGTCACACAGAAAAAGAAACATCATAAGATATCAGTAATACACGGAATGTAAACTTGGCTACACAGGAACTGAATTACAGAACAGAACAGGGTCTCAAATTTAGAAAACCAACTTATGCTTGCTTAAGGGGAAAGGTGAGTTGGGGTGCTGCATAAAACCAGAGATTGAAATGAGCACAGATAAAGTTCCTTAGGCCAAATATGGAATAGACAAGAGCTACTCCTTGCTCAACGAAATGGACTCAACACCGCATATTAAACGCCTAAGAATGTACCTGACTAGTAAGTATCTTAAAACCTATAGATTGCTATGTCTCCGAAAGAGAATCAAGCATGTGTACAGGGGCATAAACGCAGCAGTGATAGGATTGGAGAGGTTCGGTTTGCAAATGAAGACCCTTTGAAGTCATATTGCATGGTACCCATTCCACGGGTTTCAACTACCCAGGTTTTAGGTATTCTTCCTTCAGCTTAAACATGCATGTGGAACCCAGAGTATGATCAACCATGTGATCGGGAGACGTGTTCAAATATATCTCAGTTTTCCTCCCCTGGTACTCGGGTGTAACATTCCAGACGCTTTACTAACACTGTCCCCACTTGGAGAGTCAGCGCCTTTAACCTCCTGTTTGGCCCAGTTTGCAATTTCTGCGGAAGATGAACAGGAATAGCGAGAACCAATGAGAGGCTAGCTGGAGGTGTCTGGACGGGCTAATTTAACTCTCATTTCCCACCAGGAGGAGGAAATAACCAAAGGCTCAGCGTGCCGTGCCAGAACCAGATTAGGGCCTGAAGCCATCCTGCGGTGTTGCGGCCAGGTCACAAGAAAGCGAGTTGAAGAATGGAGCTCAGGGGCACTGTAATTCACAAACCTGCAGAGTTATAAATGACAGCTATCGTCCAAAAATAGACTGAAGTAAGGCTGCCAAGAGGACTTGAAAGCGGGGCAGAATTGCAGGAAACCGATTTCAGGAGGTAGACTGGAATTGCATTGAAAGCATAGGAAAAGAGGCAGAACGTCCACAATGATGCACTTGGCCAAAAAGGGCGTATGCGTTTTTTCCTGAATATATTCAGGAAAAAACGCATACGCCCTTTTTGGCCAACCAAGCAAGCTTGCAAAGGAAATCTGCACTACAATGAAGTCTCACTTCCCCCCGGTCAAAAGGGCCATCTGAAAAAAGTGTAAAATCCAGAAAGGCAGGACAGGCCATGGAGAACTGGGAGCCTTGTTATGCTGATGGGCGGGATGTAAATTGCCAACAACCACTCGGGAGAAGTGTATGGTGTTTCCTGAAACATCTAAAAAACAAAGCAACAGAGCCTAGGGCACTTCCACTTATGGTCCTATAGCTTACGGAAATTAAAATCAAAAAGACACAGCCATCCCAAAGTTTGGGACGCCTCCGTTTACAAGAACCTCGTTTACCATACAAGTTCAATATCACAGAAAGTGAAAAATGGATAAAGAACTTGTGGTACTTACGTACAATGCAGTATCACTCAGCAATGAAATCTATGTCATCAGGCCCGTAGCAGCATAATGAGTGGATTAAGGTACGATGATTCTAACTGAAATAAGTCACACAGAAAAAGAAACATCATAAGATATCAGTAATACACTGAATGTAAACTTGGCTACACAGGAACAGCATTCCAAAACAGAACAGGGTCTCAAATTTAGAAAACCAACTTATGCTTGCTTAAGGGGAAAGGTGAGTTGGGGTGCTGCATAAAACCAGAGATTGAAATGAGCACAGATAAAGTTCCTTAAGCCAAATATGGAATAGACAAGAGCTACTCCTTGCTCAACGAAATGGACTCAACACCCCACATTAAACCCCTAAGAATGTACCTGACTAGTAAGTATCTTAAAACCTATGGATTGCTATGTCTCCGAAAGAGAATCAAGCGTGTGTACAGGGGCATAAACGCAGCAGTGATAGGATTGGAGAGGTTCGGTGAGCAAATGAAGACCCTTTGAAGTCATATTGCATGGTACCCATTACACGGGTCTCAACTCTCCAGGTTTAAGGTATTCTTCCTTCAGCTAAAACATGCATGTAGAACCCAGAGTATGATCAACCATGTGAACGGGAGACGTGTTCAAATATGTCTCAGTTTTCCTCCCCTGGTACTCGGGTGCAACATTCCAGACACTTTACTAACACTCTTCCGACTTGGAGAGTCAGTCCCTTTAACCTCCTGTTTGGCCCAGTTTGCAATTTCTGCGGAAGATGAACAGGAATAGCGAGAACCAATGAGAGACTAGCTGGAGGTGTCTGGACGGGCAAATTTAACTCTCATTTCCCACCAGGAAGAGGAATTAACCAAAGGCTCAGCGTGCCGTGCCGGAACCAGATTAGGGCCTGAAGCCATCCTGCGGTGTTGCGGCCAGGTCACAAGAAAGTGAGTTGAAGAAAGGAGCTCAGGGGCACTGTAATTCACAAACCTGCAGAGTTATAAATGACAGCTATCGTCCAAAAATAGACTGAAGTAAGGCTGCCAAGAGGACTTGAAAGTGGGGCAGAATTGCAGGAAACCGATTTCAGGAGGTAGACTGGAATTGCATTGAAAGCATAGGAAAAGAGGCAGAACGTCCACAATGATGCACTTGACCAAAAAGGGCGTATGCGTTTTTTCCTGAATATATTCAGGAAAAAACGCATACGCCCTTTTTGGCCAACCAAGCAAGCTTGCAAAGGAAATCTGCACTACAATGAAGTCTCACTTCCCCCCGGTCAAAAGGGCCATCTGAAAAAAGTGTAAAATCCAGAAAGGCAGGACAGGCCATGGACAACTGGGAGCCTTGTTATGCTGATGGGCGGGATGTAAATTGCCAACAGACACTCGGGAGAAGTGTATGGTGTTTCCTGAAACATCTAAAAAACAAAGCAACAGAGCCTAGGGCACTGCCACTTATGGTCCTATAGCTTAGGGAAATTAAAATCAAAAAGACACAGCCACCCCAAAGTTTGGGACGCCTCTGTTTACAAGAACCTCGTTTACAGTACAAGTTCAACATCGCAGAAAGTGAAAAATGGATAAAGAAGTTGTGGTATTTACTTACAAAGCAATATCACTCAGCAATGAAATCTGTGTCATCAGGCCCTTAGCAGCACAATGAGTGGATTCAGGTATGATGATTCTAACTGAAGTAAGTCACACAGAAAAAGAAACATCATAAGATATCAGTAATACACGGAATGTAAACTTGGCTACACAGGAACTGAATTACAGAACAGAACAGGGACTCAAATTTAGAAAACCAACTTATGCTTGCTTAAGGGGAAAGGTGAGTTGGGGTGCTGCATAAAACCAGAGATTGAAATGAGCACAGATAAAGTTCCTTAAGTCAAATATGGAATAGACAAGAGCTACTCCTTGCTCAACGAAATGGACTCAACACCGCATATTAAACGCCTAAGAATGTACCTTACTAGTAAGTATCTTAAAACCTATGGATTGCTATGTCTCCAAAAGAGAATCAAGCATGTGTACAGGGGCATAAACGCAGCAGTGATAGGATTGGAGAGGTTCGGTGAGCAAATGAAGACCCTTTGAAGTCATATTGCATGGTACCCATTCCACGGGTTTCAACTACCCAGGTTTAAGGTATTCTTCCTTCAGCTAAAACATGCATGTGGAACCTAGAGTATGATCAACCATGTGATCGGGAGACGTGTTCAAATATGTCAGTTTTCGTACCCTGGTACTCGGGTGCAACATTCCAGATGCTTTACTAACACTCTCCCGACTTGGAGAGTCAGTCCCTTTAACCTCCTGTTTGGCCCAGTTTGCAATTTCTGCGGAAGATGAACAGGAATAGCAAGAACCAATGAGAGGCTAGCTGGAGGTGTCTGGACGGGCAAAGTTAACTCTCATTTCCCACCAGGAAGAGGAAATAACCAAAGGCTCAGCGTGCCGTACCGGAACCAGATTAGGGCCTGAAGCCATCCTGCGGTGTTGCGGCCAGCTCAAAAGAAAGCGAGTTGAAGAAAGTAGCTCAGGGGCACTGTAATTCACAAACCTGCAGAGTTATAAATGACAGCTATCGTCCAAAAATAGACTGAAGTAAGGCTGCCAAGAGGACTTGAAAGCGGGGCAGAATTGCAGGAAACCGATTTCAGGAGGTAGACTGGAATTGCATTGAAAGCATAGGAAAAGAGGCAGAACGTCCACAATGATGCACTTGGCCAAAAAGGGCGTATGCGTTTTTTCCTGAATATATTCAGGAAAAAACGCATACGCCCTTTTTGGCCAACCAAGCAAGCTTGCAAAGGAAATCTGCACTACAATGAAGTCTCACTTCCCCCCAGTCAAAAGGGCCATCTGAAAAAAGTGTAAAATCCAGAAAGGCAGGACAGGCCATGGAGAACTGGGAGCCTTGTTATGCTGATTGGCGGGATGTAAATTGCCAACAGACACTTGGGAGAAGTGTATGGTGTTTCCTGAAACAAATAAAAAACAAAGCAACAGAGCCTAGGGCACTTCCACTTATGGTCCTATAGCTTAGGGAAATTAAAATCAAAAAGACACAGCCACCCCAAAGTTTGGGACGCCTCTGTTTACAAGAACCTCGTTTACAGTACAAGTTCAACATCGCAGAAAGTGAAAAATGGATAAAGAACTTGTGGTACTTACGTACAATGCAGTAACACTCAGCAATGAAATCTATGTCATCAGGCCCGTACCAGCATAATGAGTGGATTCAGGTACGATGATTCTAACTGAAATAAGTCACACAGAAAAAGAAACATCATAAGATATCAGTAATACACGGAATGTAAACTTGGCTACACAGGAACAGCATTCCAAAACAGAACAGGGTCTCAAATTTAGAAAACCAACTTATGCTTGCTTAAGCGGAAAGGTGAGTTGGGGTGCTGCATAAAACCAGAGATTGAAATGAGCACAGATAAAGTTCCTTAAGCCAAATATGGAATAGACAAGAGCTACTCCTTGCTCAACGAAATGGACTCAACACCCCATATTAAACGCCTAAGAATGTACCTGACTAGTAAGTATCTTAAAACCTATGGATTGCTATGTCTCCAAAAGAGAATCAAGCATGTGTACAGGGGCATAAACGCAGCAGTGATAGGATTGGAGAGGTTCGGTGAGCAAATGAAGACCCTTTGAAGTCATATTGCATGGTACCCATTCCACGGGTCTCAACTCTCCAGGTTTAAGGTATTCTTCCTTCAGCTAAAACATGCATGTGGAACCCAGAGTATGATCAACCATGTGAACGGGAGACGTGTTCAAATATGTCTCAGTTTTCCTCCCCTGGTACTCGGGTGCAACATTCCAGACGCTTTACTAACACTCTTCCGACTTGGAGAGTCAGTCCCTTTAACCTCCTGTTTGGCCCAGTTTGCAATTTCTGCGGAAGATGAACAGGAATAGCGAGAACCAATGAGAGACTAGCTGGAGGTGTCTGGACGGGCAAATTTAACTCTCATTTCCCACCAGGAAGAGGAATTAACCAAAGGCTCAGCGTGCCGTGCCGGAACCAGATTAGGGCCTGAAGCCATCCTGCGGTGTTGCGGCCAGGTCACAAGAAAGCGAGTTGAAGAAAGGAGCTCAGGGGCACTGTAATTCACAAACCTGCAGAGTTATAAATGACAGCTATCGTCCAAAAATAGACTGAAGTAAGGCTGCCAAGAGGACTTGAAAGTGGGGCAGAATTGCAGGAAACCGATTTCAGGAGGTAGACTGGAATTGCATTGAAAGCATAGGAAAAGAGGCAGAACGTCCACAATGATGCACTTGACCAAAAAGGGCGTATGCGTTTTTTCCTGAATATATTCAGGAAAAAACGCATACGCCCTTTTTGGCCAACCAAGCAAGCTTGCAAAGGAAATCTGCACTACAATGAAGTCTCACTTCCCCCCGGTCAAAAGGGCCATCTGAAAAAAGTGTAAAATCCAGAAAGGCAGGACAGGCCATGGACAACTGGGAGCCTTGTTATGCTGATGGGCGGGATGTAAATTGCCAACAGACACTCGGGAGAAGTGTATGGTGTTTCCTGAAACATCTAAAAAACAAAGCAACAGAGCCTAGGGCAATGCCACTTATGGTCCTATAGCTTAGGGAAATTAAAATCAAAAAGACACAGCCACCCCAAAGTTTGGAACGGCTCTGTTTACAAGAACCTCGTTTACAGTACAAGTTCAACATCGCAGAAAGTGAAAAATGGATAAAGAACTTGTGGTACTTACGTACAATGCAGTAACACTCAGCAATGAAATCTGTGTCATCAGGCCCTTAGAAGCACAATGAGTGGATTCAGGTATGATGATTCTAACTGAAGTAAGTCACACAGAAAAAGAAACATCATAAGATATCAGTAATACACGGAATGTAAACTTGGCTACACAGGAACTGAATTACAGAACAGAACAGGGTCTCAAATTTAGAAAACCAACTTATGCTTGCTTAAGGGTAAAGGTGAGTTGGGGTGCTGCATAAAACCAGAGATTGAAATGAGCACAGATAAAGTTCCTTAAGTCAAATATGGAATAGACAAGAGCTACTCCTTGCTCAACGAAATGGACTCAACACCGCATATTAAACGCCTAAGAATGTACATGACTAGTAAGTATCTTAAAACCTATGGATTGCTATGTCTCCGAAAGAGAATCAAGCATGTGTACAGGGGCATAAACGCAGCAGTGATAGGATTGGAGAGGTTCGGTGAGCAAATGAAGACCCTTTGAAGTCATATTGCATGGTACCCATTCCACGGGTTTCAACTACCCAGGTTTTAGGTATTCTTCCTTCAGATAAAACATGCATGTGGAACCCAGAGTATGATCAACCATGTGATCGGGAGACGTGTTCAAATATGTCTCAGTTTTCCTCCCCTGGTACTCGGGTGCAACATTCCAGACGCTTTACTAACACTCTCCCCACTTGGAGAGTCAGCGCCTTTAACCTCCTGTTTGGCACAGTTTGCAATTTCTGCGGAAGATGAACAGGAATAGCGAGAACCAATGAGAGGCTAGCTGGAGGTGTCTGGACGGGCAAATTTAACTCTCATTTCCCACCAGGAAGAGGAAATAACCAAAGGCTCAGCGTGCCGTACCGGAACCAGATTAGGGCCTGAAGCCATCCTGCGGTGTTGCGGCCAGCTCAAAAGAAAGCGAGTTGAAGAAAGGAGCTCAGGGACACTGTAATTCACAAACCTGCAGAGTTATAAATGACAGCTATCGTCCAAAAATAGACTGAAGTAAGGCTGCCAAGAGGACTTGAAAGCGGGGCAGAATTGCAGGAAACCGATTTCAGGAGGTAGACTGGAATTGCATTGAAAGCATAGGAAAAGAGGCAGAACGTCCACAATGATGCACTTGGCCAAAAAGGGCGTATGCGTTTTTTCCTGAATATATTCAGGAAAAAACGCATACGCCCTTTTTGGCCAACCAAGCAAGCTTGCAAAGGAAATCTGCACTACAATGAAGTCTCACTTCCCCCCGGTCAAAAGGGCCATCTGAAAAAAGTGTAAAATCCAGAAAGGCAGGACAGGCCATGGAGAACTGGGAGCCTTGTTATGCTGATGGGCGGGATGTAAATTGCCAACAACCACTCGGGAGAAGTGTATGGTGTTTCCTGAAACATCTAAAAAACAAAGCAACAGAACCTAGGGCACTTCCACTTATGGTCCTATAGCTTAGGGAAATTAAAATCAAAAAGACACAGCCACCCCAAAGTTTGGGACGCCTCTGTTTACAAGAACCTCGTTTACAGTACAAGTTCAACATCGCAGAAAGTGAAAAATGGATAAAGAAGTTGTGGTATTTACTTACAAAGCAATATCACTCAGCAATGAAATCTGTGTCATCAGGCCCTTAGCAGCACAATGAGTGGATTCAGGTATGATGATTCTAACTGAAATAAGTCACACAGAAAAAGAAACATCATAAGATATCAGTAATACACGGAATGTAAACTTGGCTACACAGGAACTGAATTACAGAACAGAACAGGGTCTCAAATTTAGAAAACCAACTTATGCTTGCTTAAGGGGAAAGGTGAGTTGGGGTGCTGCATAAAACCAGAGATTGAAATGAGCACAGATAAAGTTCCTTAGGCCAAATATGGAATAGACAAGAGCTACTCCTTGCTCAACGAAATGGACTCAACACCGCATATTAAACGCCTAAGAATGTACCTGACTAGTAAGTATCTTAAAACCTATAGATTGCTATGTCTCCGAAAGAGAATCAAGCATGTGTACAGGGGCATAAACGCAGCAGTGATAGGATTGGAGAGGTTCGGTTTGCAAATGAAGACCCTTTGAAGTCATATTGCATGGTACCCATTCCACGGGTTTCAACTACCCAGGTTTTAGGTATTCTTCCTTCAGCTTAAACATGCATGTGGAACCCAGAGTATGATCAACCATGTGATCGGGAGACGTGTTCAAATATATCTCAGTTTTCCTCCCCTGGTACTCGGGTGTAACATTCCAGACGCTTTACTAACACTGTCCCCACTTGGAGAGTCAGCGCCTTTAACCTCCTGTTTGGCCCAGTTTGCAATTTCTGCGGAAGATGAACAGGAATAGCGAGAACCAATGAGAGGCTAGCTGGAGGTGTCTGGACGGGCTAATTTAACTCTCATTTCCCACCAGGAGGAGGAAATAACCAAAGGCTCAGCGTGCCGTGCCAGAACCAGATTAGGGCCTGAAGCCATCCTGCGGTGTTGCGGCCAGGTCACAAGAAAGCGAGTTGAAGAATGGAGCTCAGGGGCACTGTAATTCACAAACCTGCAGAGTTATAAATGACAGCTATCGTCCAAAAATAGACTGAAGTAAGGCTGCCAAGAGGACTTGAAAGCGGGGCAGAATTGCAGGAAACCGATTTCAGGAGGTAGACTGGAATTGCATTGAAAGCATAGGAAAAGAGGCAGAACGTCCACAATGATGCACTTGGCCAAAAAGGGCGTATGCGTTTTTTCCTGAATATATTCAGGAAAAAACGCATACGCCCTTTTTGGCCAACCAAGCAAGCTTGCAAAGGAAATCTGCACTACAATGAAGTCTCACTTCCCCCCGGTCAAAAGGGCCATCTGAAAAAAGTGTAAAATCCAGAAAGGCAGGACAGGCCATGGAGAACTGGGAGCCTTGTTATGCTGATGGGCGGGATGTAAATTGCCAACAACCACTCGGGAGAAGTGTATGGTGTTTCCTGAAACATCTAAAAAACAAAGCAACAGAGCCTAGGGCACTTCCACTTATGGTCCTATAGCTTACGGAAATTAAAATCAAAAAGACACAGCCATCCCAAAGTTTGGGACGCCTCCGTTTACAAGAACCTCGTTTACCATACAAGTTCAATATCACAGAAAGTGAAAAATGGATAAAGAACTTGTGGTACTTACGTACAATGCAGTATCACTCAGCAATGAAATCTATGTCATCAGGCCCGTAGCAGCATAATGAGTGGATTAAGGTACGATGATTCTAACTGAAATAAGTCACACAGAAAAAGAAACATCATAAGATATCAGTAATACACTGAATGTAAACTTGGCTACACAGGAACAGCATTCCAAAACAGAACAGGGTCTCAAATTTAGAAAACCAACTTATGCTTGCTTAAGGGGAAAGGTGAGTTGGGGTGCTGCATAAAACCAGAGATTGAAATGAGCACAGATAAAGTTCCTTAAGCCAAATATGGAATAGACAAGAGCTACTCCTTGCTCAACGAAATGGACTCAACACCCCACATTAAACCCCTAAGAATGTACCTGACTAGTAAGTATCTTAAAACCTATGGATTGCTATGTCTCCGAAAGAGAATCAAGCGTGTGTACAGGGGCATAAACGCAGCAGTGATAGGATTGGAGAGGTTCGGTGAGCAAATGAAGACCCTTTGAAGTCATATTGCATGGTACCCATTACACGGGTCTCAACTCTCCAGGTTTAAGGTATTCTTCCTTCAGCTAAAACATGCATGTAGAACCCAGAGTATGATCAACCATGTGAACGGGAGACGTGTTCAAATATGTCTCAGTTTTCCTCCCCTGGTACTCGGGTGCAACATTCCAGACACTTTACTAACACTCTTCCGACTTGGAGAGTCAGTCCCTTTAACCTCCTGTTTGGCCCAGTTTGCAATTTCTGCGGAAGATGAACAGGAATAGCGAGAACCAATGAGAGACTAGCTGGAGGTGTCTGGACGGGCAAATTTAACTCTCATTTCCCACCAGGAAGAGGAATTAACCAAAGGCTCAGCGTGCCGTGCCAGAACCAGATTAGGGCCTGAAGCCATCCTGCGGTGTTGCGGCCAGGTCACAAGAAAGTGAGTTGAAGAAAGGAGCTCAGGGGCACTGTAATTCACAAACCTGCAGAGTTATAAATGACAGCTATCGTCCAAAAATAGACTGAAGTAAGGCTGCCAAGAGGACTTGAAAGTGGGGCAGAATTGCAGGAAACCGATTTCAGGAGGTAGACTGGAATTGCATTGAAAGCATAGGAAAAGAGGCAGAACGTCCACAATGATGCACTTGACCAAAAAGGGCGTATGCGTTTTTTCCTGAATATATTCAGGAAAAAACGCATACGCCCTTTTTGGCCAACCAAGCAAGCTTGCAAAGGAAATCTGCACTACAATGAAGTCTCACTTCCCCCCGGTCAAAAGGGCCATCTGAAAAAAGTGTAAAATCCAGAAAGGCAGGACAGGCCATGGACAACTGGGAGCCTTGTTATGCTGATGGGCGGGATGTAAATTGCCAACAGACACTCGGGAGAAGTGTATGGTGTTTCCTGAAACATCTAAAAAACAAAGCAACAGAGCCTAGGGCACTGCCACTTATGGTCCTATAGCTTAGGGAAATTAAAATCAAAAAGACACAGCCACCCCAAAGTTTGGGACGCCTCTGTTTACAAGAACCTCGTTTACAGTACAAGTTCAACATCGCAGAAAGTGAAAAATGGATAAAGAAGTTGTGGTATTTACTTACAAAGCAATATCACTCAGCAATGAAATCTGTGTCATCAGGCCCTTAGCAGCACAATGAGTGGATTCAGGTATGATGATTCTAACTGAAGTAAGTCACACAGAAAAAGAAACATCATAAGATATCAGTAATACACGGAATGTAAACTTGGCTACACAGGAACTGAATTACAGAACAGAACAGGGACTCAAATTTAGAAAACCAACTTATGCTTGCTTAAGGGGAAAGGTGAGTTGGGGTGCTGCATAAAACCAGAGATTGAAATGAGCACAGATAAAGTTCCTTAAGTCAAATATGGAATAGACAAGAGCTACTCCTTGCTCAACGAAATGGACTCAACACCGCATATTAAACGCCTAAGAATGTACCTTACTAGTAAGTATCTTAAAACCTATGGATTGCTATGTCTCCAAAAGAGAATCAAGCATGTGTACAGGGGCATAAACGCAGCAGTGATAGGATTGGAGAGGTTCGGTGAGCAAATGAAGACCCTTTGAAGTCATATTGCATGGTACCCATTCCACGGGTTTCAACTACCCAGGTTTAAGGTATTCTTCCTTCAGCTAAAACATGCATGTGGAACCTAGAGTATGATCAACCATGTGATCGGGAGACGTGTTCAAATATGTCAGTTTTCGTACCCTGGTACTCGGGTGCAACATTCCAGATGCTTTACTAACACTCTCCCGACTTGGAGAGTCAGTCCCTTTAACCTCCTGTTTGGCCCAGTTTGCAATTTCTGCGGAAGATGAACAGGAATAGCAAGAACCAATGAGAGGCTAGCTGGAGGTGTCTGGACGGGCAAAGTTAACTCTCATTTCCCACCAGGAAGAGGAAATAACCAAAGGCTCAGCGTGCCGTACCGGAACCAGATTAGGGCCTGAAGCCATCCTGCGGTGTTGCGGCCAGCTCAAAAGAAAGCGAGTTGAAGAAAGTAGCTCAGGGGCACTGTAATTCACAAACCTGCAGAGTTATAAATGACAGCTATCGTCCAAAAATAGACTGAAGTAAGGCTGCCAAGAGGACTTGAAAGCGGGGCAGAATTGCAGGAAACCGATTTCAGGAGGTAGACTGGAATTGCATTGAAAGCATAGGAAAAGAGGCAGAACGTCCACAATGATGCACTTGGCCAAAAAGGGCGTATGCGTTTTTTCCTGAATATATTCAGGAAAAAACGCATACGCCCTTTTTGGCCAACCAAGCAAGCTTGCAAAGGAAATCTGCACTACAATGAAGTCTCACTTCCCCCCAGTCAAAAGGGCCATCTGAAAAAAGTGTAAAATCCAGAAAGGCAGGACAGGCCATGGAGAACTGGGAGCCTTGTTATGCTGATTGGCGGGATGTAAATTGCCAACAGACACTTGGGAGAAGTGTATGGTGTTTCCTGAAACAAATAAAAAACAAAGCAACAGAGCCTAGGGCACTTCCACTTATGGTCCTATAGCTTAGGGAAATTAAAATCAAAAAGACACAGCCACCCCAAAGTTTGGGACGCCTCTGTTTACAAGAACCTCGTTTACAGTACAAGTTCAACATCGCAGAAAGTGAAAAATGGATAAAGAACTTGTGGTACTTACGTACAATGCAGTAACACTCAGCAATGAAATCTATGTCATCAGGCCCGTACCAGCATAATGAGTGGATTCAGGTACGATGATTCTAACTGAAATAAGTCACACAGAAAAAGAAACATCATAAGATATCAGTAATACACGGAATGTAAACTTGGCTACACAGGAACAGCATTCCAAAACAGAACAGGGTCTCAAATTTAGAAAACCAACTTATGCTTGCTTAAGCGGAAAGGTGAGTTGGGGTGCTGCATAAAACCAGAGATTGAAATGAGCACAGATAAAGTTCCTTAAGCCAAATATGGAATAGACAAGAGCTACTCCTTGCTCAACGAAATGGACTCAACACCCCATATTAAACGCCTAAGAATGTACCTGACTAGTAAGTATCTTAAAACCTATGGATTGCTATGTCTCCAAAAGAGAATCAAGCATGTGTACAGGGGCATAAACGCAGCAGTGATAGGATTGGAGAGGTTCGGTGAGCAAATGAAGACCCTTTGAAGTCATATTGCATGGTACCCATTCCACGGGTCTCAACTCTCCAGGTTTAAGGTATTCTTCCTTCAGCTAAAACATGCATGTGGAACCCAGAGTATGATCAACCATGTGAACGGGAGACGTGTTCAAATATGTCTCAGTTTTCCTCCCCTGGTACTCGGGTGCAACATTCCAGACGCTTTACTAACACTCTTCCGACTTGGAGAGTCAGTCCCTTTAACCTCCTGTTTGGCCCAGTTTGCAATTTCTGCGGAAGATGAACAGGAATAGCGAGAACCAATGAGAGACTAGCTGGAGGTGTCTGGACGGGCAAATTTAACTCTCATTTCCCACCAGGAAGAGGAATTAACCAAAGGCTCAGCGTGCCGTGCCGGAACCAGATTAGGGCCTGAAGCCATCCTGCGGTGTTGCGGCCAGGTCACAAGAAAGCGAGTTGAAGAAAGGAGCTCAGGGGCACTGTAATTCACAAACCTGCAGAGTTATAAATGACAGCTATCGTCCAAAAATAGACTGAAGTAAGGCTGCCAAGAGGACTTGAAAGTGGGGCAGAATTGCAGGAAACCGATTTCAGGAGGTAGACTGGAATTGCATTGAAAGCATAGGAAAAGAGGCAGAACGTCCACAATGATGCACTTGGCCAAAAAGGGCGTATGCGTTTTTTCCTGAATATATTCAGGAAAAAACGCATACGCCCTTTTTGGCCAACCAAGCAAGCTTGCAAAGGAAATCTGCACTACAATGAAGTCTCACTTCCCCCCGGTCAAAAGGGCCATCTGAAAAAAGTGTAAAATCCAGAAAGGCAGGACAGGCCATGGACAACTGGGAGCCTTGTTATGCTGATGGGCGGGATGTAAATTGCCAACAGACACTCGGGAGAAGTGTATGGTGTTTCCTGAAACATCTAAAAAACAAAGCAACAGAGCCTAGGGCAATGCCACTTATGGTCCTATAGCTTAGGGAAATTAAAATCAAAAAGACACAGCCACCCCAAAGTTTGGAACGGCTCTGTTTACAAGAACCTCGTTTACAGTACAAGTTCAACATCGCAGAAAGTGAAAAATGGATAAAGAACTTGTGGTACTTACGTACAATGCAGTAACACTCAGCAATGAAATCTATGTCATCAGGCCCGTAGCAGCATAATGAGTGGATTCAGGTACGATGATTCTAACTGAAATAAGTCACACAGAAAAAGAAACATCATAAGATATCATTAATACACGGAATGTAAACTTGGCTACACAGGAACTGCATTCCAGAACAGAACAGGGTCTCAAATTTAGAAAACCAACTTATGCTTGCTTAAGGGGAAAGGTGAGTTGGGGTGCTGCATAAAACCAGAGATTGAAATGAGCACAGATAAAGTTCCTTAAGCCAAATATGGAATAGACAAGAGCTACTCCTTGCTCAACGAAATGGACTCAAAACCCCATATTAAACCCCTAAGAATGTACCTGACTAGTAAGTATCTTAAAACCTATGGATTGCTATGTCTCCAAAAGAGAATCAAGCGTGTGTACAGGGGAATAAACGCAGCAGTGATAGGATTGGAGAGGTTTGGTGAGCAAATGAAGACCCTTTGAAGTCATATTGCATGGTACCCATTCCACGGGTCTCAACTCTCCAGGTTTAAGGTATTCTTCCTTCAGCTAAAACATGCATGTGGAACCCAGAGTATGATCAACCATGTGAACGGGAGACGTGTTCACATATGTCTCAGTTTTCCTCCCCTGGTACTCGGGTGCAACATTCCAGACGCTTTACTAACACTCTCCCCACTTGGAGAGTCAGTCCCTTTAACCTCCTGTTTGGCCCAGTTTGCAATTTCTGCGGAAGATGAACAGGAATAGCGAGAACCAATGAGAGGCTAGCTGGAGGTGTCTGGACGGGCAAATTTAACTCTCATTTCCCACCAGGAAGAGGAAATAACCAAAGGCTCAGCGTGCCGTACCGGAACCAGATTAGGGCCTGAAGCCATCCTGCGGTGTTGCGGCCAGCTCAAAAGAAAGCGAGTAGAAGAAAGGAGACCAGGGGCACTGTAATTCACAAACCTGCAGAGTTATAAATGACAGCTATCGTCCAAAAATAGACTGAAGTAAGGCTGCCAAGAGGACTTGAAAGCGGGGCAGAATTGCAGGAAACCGATTTCAGGAGGTAGACTGGAATTGCATTGAAAGCATAGGAAAAGAGGCAGAACGTCCACAATGATGCACTTGGCCAAAAAGGGCGTATGCGTTTTTTCCTGAATATATTCAGGAAAAAACGCATACGCCCTTTTTGGCCAACCAAGCAAGCTTGCAAAGGAAATCTGCACTACAATGAAGTCTCACTTCCCCCCGGTCAAAAGGGCCATCTGAAAAAAGTGTAAAATCCAGAAAGGCAGGACAGGCCATGGAGAACTGGGAGCCTTGTTATGCTGATGGGCGGGATGTAAATTGCCAACAACCACTCGGGAGAAGTGTATGGTGTTTCCTGAAACATCTAAAAAACAAAGCAACAGAACCTAGGGCACTTCCACTTATGGTCCTATAGCTTAGGGAAATTAAAATCAAAAAGACACAGCCACCCCAAAGTTTGGAACGGCTCTGTTTACAAGAACCTCGTTTACAGTACAAGTTCAACATTGCAGAAAGTGAAAAATGGATAAAGAAGTTGTGGTATTTACTTACAAAGCAATATCACTCAGCAATGAAATCTGTGTCATCAGGCCCTTAGCAGCACAATGAGTGGATTCAGGTATGATGATTCTAACTGAAGTAAGTCACACAGAAAAAGAAATATCATAAGATATCAGTAATACACGGAATGTAAACTTGGCTACACAGGAACTGAATTACAGAACAGAACAGGGACTCAAATTTAGAAAACCAACTTATGCTTGCTTAAGGGTAAAGGTGAGTTGGGGTGCTGCATAAAACCAGAGATTGAAATGAGCACAGATAAAGTTCCTTAAGTCAAATATGGAATAGACAAGAGCTACTCCTTGCTCAACGAAATGGACTCAACACCGCATATTAAACGCCTAAGAATGTACCTTACTAGTAAGTATCTTAAAACCTATGGATTGCTATGTCTCCAAAAGAGAATCAAGCATGTGTACAGGGGCATAAACGCAGCAGTGATAGGATTGGAGAGGTTCGGTGAGCAAATGAAGACCCTTTGAAGTCATATTGCATGGTACCCATTCCACGGGTTTCAACTACCCAGGTTTAAGGTATTCTTCCTTCAGCTAAAACATGCATGTGGAACCTAGAGTATGATCAACCATGTGATCGGGAGACGTGTTCAAATATGTCAGTTTTCGTACCCTGGTACTCGGGTGCAACATTCCAGATGCTTTACTAACACTCTCCCGACTTGGAGAGTCAGTCCCTTTAACCTCCTGTTTGGCCCAGTTTGCAATTTCTGCGGAAGATGAACAGGAATAGCAAGAACCAATGAGAGGCTAGCTGGAGGTGTCTGGACGGGCAAAGTTAACTCTCATTTCCCACCAGGAAGAGGAAATAACCAAAGGCTCAGCGTGCCGTACCGGAACCAGATTAGGGCCTGAAGCCATCCTGCGGTGTTGCGGCCAGCTCAAAAGAAAGCGAGTTGAAGAAAGGAGCTCAGGGGCACTGTAATTCACAAACCTGCAGAGTTATAAATGACAGCTATCGTCCAAAAATAGACTGAAGTAAGGCTGCCAAGAGGACTTGAAAGCGGGGCAGAATTGCAGGAAACCGATTTCAGGAGGTAGACTGGAATTGCATTGAAAGCATAGGAAAAGAGGCAGAACGTCCACAATGATGCACTTGGCCAAAAAGGGCGTATGCGTTTTTTCCTGAATATATTCAGGAAAAAACGCATACGCCCTTTTTGGCCAACCAAGCAAGCTTGCAAAGGAAATCTGCACTACAATGAAGTCTCACTTCTCCCCGGTCAAAAGGGCCATCTGAAAAAAGTGTAAAATCCAGAAAGGCAACAGGCCATTGAGAACCGGGAGCCTTGTTATGCTGATGGGCGGGATGTAAATTGCCAACAGACACTCGGGAGAAGTGTATGGTGTTTCCTGAAACATCTAAAAAACAAAGCAACAGAGCCTAGGGCACTTCCACTTATGGTCCTATAGCTTAGGGAAATTAAAATCAAAAAGACACAGCCACCCCAAAGTTTGGAACGGCTCTGTTTACAAGAACCTCGTTTACAGTACAAGTTCAACATCGCAGAAAGTGAAAAATGGATAAAGAACTTGTGGTACTTACGTACAATTCAGTATCACTCAGCAATGAAATCTATGTCATCAGGCCCGTAGCAGCATAATGAGTAGATTCAGGTACGATGATTCTAACTGAAATAAGTCACACAGAAAAAGAAACATCATAAGATATCACTAATACACGGAATGTAAACTTGGCTACACAGGAACTGAATTACAGAACAGAACAGGGTCTCAAATTTAGAAAACCAACTTATGCTTGCTTAAGGGTAAAGGTGAGTTGGGGTGCTGCATTAAACCAGAGATTGAAATGAGCACAGATAAAGTTCCTTAAGCCAAATATGGAATAGACAAGAGCTACTCCTTGCTCAACGAAATGGACTCAACACCGCATATTAAACGCCTAAGAATGTACCTGACTAGTAAGTATCTTAAAACCTATAGATTGCTATGTCTCCGAAAGGGAATCAAGCATGTGTACAGGGGCATAAACGCAGCAGTGATAGGATTGGAGAGGTTCGGTGAGCAAATGAAGACCCTTTGAAGTCATATTGCATGGTACCCATTCCACGGGTTTCAACTACCCAGGTTTTAGGTATTCTTCCTTCAGCTAAAACATGGATGTGGAACCCAGAGTATGATCAACCATGTGATCGGGAGACGTGTTCAAATATGTCTCAGTTTTCCTCCCCTGGTACTCGGGTGCAACATTCCAGACGCTTTACTAACACTCTCCCCACTTGGAGAGTCAGCGCCTTTAACCTCCTGTTTGGCACAGTTTGCAATTTCTGCGGAAGATGAACAGGAATAGCGAGAACCAATGAGAGGCTAGCTGGAGGTGTCTGGACGGGCAAATTTAACTCTCATTTCCCACCAGGAGGAGGAAATAACCAAAGGCTCAGCGTGCCGTGCCAGAACCAGATTAGGGCCTGAAGCCATCCTGCGGTGTTGCGGCCAGGTCACAAGAAAGCGAGTTGAAGAAAGGAGCTCAGGGGCACTGTAATTCACAAACCTGCAGAGTTATAAATGACAGCTATCGTCCAAAAATTGACTGAAGTAAGGCTGCCAAGAGGACTTGAAAGCGGGGCAGAATTGCAGGAAACCGATTTCAGGAGGTAGACTGGAATTGCATTGAAAGCATAGGAAAAGAGGCAGAACGTCCACAATGATGCACTTGGCCAAAAAGGGCGTATGCGTTTTTTCCTGAATATATTCAGGAAAAAACGCATACGCCCTTTTTGGACAACCAAGCAAGCTTGCAAAGGAAATCTGCACTACAATGAAGTCTCACTTCCCCCCGGTCAAAAGGGCCATCTGAAAAAAGTGTAAAATCCAGAAAGGCAGGACAGGCCATGGAGAACTGGGAGCCTTGTTATGCTGATGGGCGGGATGTAAATTGCCAACAGACACTCGGGAGAAGTGTATGGTGTTTCCTGAAACATCTAAAAAACAAAGCAACAGAGCCTAGGGCACTTCCACTTATGGTCCTATAGCTTAGGGAAATTAAAATCAAAAAGACACAGCCACCCCAAAGTTTGGGACGCCTCTGTTTACAAGAACCTCGTTTACAGTACAAGTTCAACATTGCAGAAAGTGAAAAATGGATAAAGAAGTTGTGGTATTTACTTACAAAGCAATATCACTCAGCAATGAAATCTATGTCATCAGGCCCTTAGCATCACAATGAGTGGATTCAGGTATGATGATTCTAACTGAAATAAGTCACACAGAAAAAGAAACATCATAAGATATCAGTAATACACGGAATGTAAGCTTGGCTACACAGGAACTGAATTACAGAACAGAACAGGGTCTCAAATTTAGAAAACCAACTTATGCTTGCTTAAGGGTAAAGGTGAGTTGGGGTGCTGCATAAAACCAGAGATTGAAATGAGCACAGATAAAGTTCCTTAAGTCAAATATGGAATAGAGAAGAGCTACTCCTTGCTCAACGAAATGGACTCAACACCGCATATTAAACGCCTAAGTATGTACCTGACTAGTAAGTATCGTAAAACCTATGGATTGCTATGTCTCTAAAAGAGAATCAAGCATGTGTACAGGGGCATAAACGCAGCAGTGATAGGATTGGAGAGGTTCAGTGAGCAAATGAAGACCCTTTGAAGTCATATTGCATGGTACCCATTCCACGGGTCTCAACTCTCCAGGTTTAAGGTATTCTTCCTTCAGCTAAAACATGCATGTGGAACCCAAGTATGATCAACCATGTGAACGGGAAACGTGTTCAAATATGTCTCAGTTTTCCTCCCCTGGTACTCGGGTGCAACATTCCAGACGCTTTACTAACACTCTCCCGACTTGGAGAGTCAGCGCCTTTAAACTCCTGTTTGGCCCAGTTTGCAATTTCTGCGGAAGATGAACAGGAATAGTGAGAACCAATGAGAGACTAGCTGGAGGTGTCTGGACGGGCAAATTTAACTCTCATTTCCCACCAGGAAGAGGAAATAACCAAAGGCTCAGCGTGCCGTGCCGGAACCAGATTAGGGCCTGAAGCCATCCTGCGGTGTTGCGGCCAGCTCACAAGAAAGCGAGTTGAAGAAAGGAGCTCAGGGGCACTGTAATTCACAAACCTGCAGAGTTATAAATGACAGCTATCGTCCAAAAATAGACTGAAGTAAGGCTGCCAAGAGGACTTGAAAGCGGGGCAGAATTGCAGGAAACCGATTTCAGGAGGTAGACTGGAATTGCATTGAAAGCATAGGAAAAGAGGCAGAACGTCCACAATGATGCACTTGGCCAAAAAGGGCGTATGCGTTTTTTCCGGAATATATTCAGGAAAAAACGCATACGCCCTTTTTGGCCAACCAAGCAAGCTTGCAAAGGAAATCTGCACTACAATGAAGTCTCACTTCCCCCCGGTCAAAAGGGCCATCTGAAAAAAGTGTAAAATCCAGAAAGGCAGGACAGGCCATGGAGAACTGGGAGCCTTGTTATGCTGATGGGCGGGATGTAAATTGCCAACAACCACTCGGGAGAAGTGTATGGTGTTTCCTGAAACATCTAAAAAACAAAGCAACAGAGCCTAGGGCACTTCCACTTATGGTCCTACAGTTTAGGGAAATTAAAATCAAAAAGACACAGCCACCCCAAAGTTTGGGACGCCTCTGTTTACAAGAACCTCGTTTACAGTACAAGTTCAACATCGCAGAAAGTGAAAAATGGATAAAGAAGTTGTGGTATTTACTTACAAAGCAATATCACTCAGCAATGAAATCTATGTCATCAGGCCCTTAGCATCACAATGAGTGGATTCAGGTATGTTGATTCTAACTGAAATAAGTCACACAGAAAAAGAAACATCATAAGATATCAGTAATACACGGAATGTAAACTTGGCTACACAGGAACTGAATTACAGAACAGAACAGGGTCTCAAATTTAGAAAACCAACTTATGCTTGCTTAAGGGGAAAGGTGAGTTGGGGTGCTGCATAAAACCAGAGATTGAAATGAGCACAGATAAAGTTCCTTAGGCCAAATATGGAATAGACAAGAGCTACTCCTTGCTCAACGAAATGGACTCAACACCGCATATTAAACGCCTAAGAATGTACCTGACTAGTAAGTATCTTAAAACCTATAGATTGCTATGTCTCCGAAAGAGAATCAAGCATGTGTACAGGGGCATAAACGCAGCAGTGATAGGATTGGAGAGGTTCGGTTTGCAAATGAAGACCCTTTGAAGTCATATTGCATGGTACCCATTCCACGGGTTTCAACTACCCAGGTTTTAGGTATTCTTCCTTCAGCTTAAACATGCATGTGGAACCCAGAGTATGATCAACCATGTGATCGGGAGACGTGTTCAAATATATCTCAGTTTTCCTCCCCTGGTACTCGGGTGTAACATTCCAGACGCTTTACTAACACTGTCCCCACTTGGAGAGTCAGCGCCTTTAACCTCCTGTTTGGCCCAGTTTGCAATTTCTGCGGAAGATGAACAGGAATAGCGAGAACCAATGAGAGGCTAGCTGGAGGTGTCTGGACGGGCTAATTTAACTCTCATTTCCCACCAGGAGGAGGAAATAACCAAAGGCTCAGCGTGCCGTGCCAGAACCAGATTAGGGCCTGAAGCCATCCTGCGGTGTTGCGGCCAGGTCACAAGAAAGCGAGTTGAAGAATGGAGCTCAGGGGCACTGTAATTCACAAACCTGCAGAGTTATAAATGACAGCTATCGTCCAAAAATAGACTGAAGTAAGGCTGCCAAGAGGACTTGAAAGCGGGGCAGAATTGCAGGAAACCGATTTCAGGAGGTAGACTGGAATTGCATTGAAAGCATAGGAAAAGAGGCAGAACGTCCACAATGATGCACTTGGCCAAAAAGGGCGTATGCGTTTTTTCCTGAATATATTCAGGAAAAAACGCATACGCCCTTTTTGGCCAACCAAGCAAGCTTGCAAAGGAAATCTGCACTACAATGAAGTCTCACTTCCCCCCGGTCAAAAGGGCCATCTGAAAAAAGTGTAAAATCCAGAAAGGCAGGACAGGCCATGGAGAACTGGGAGCCTTGTTATGCTGATGGGCGGGATGTAAATTGCCAACAACCACTCGGGAGAAGTGTATGGTGTTTCCTGAAACATCTAAAAAACAAAGCAACAGAGCCTAGGGCACTTCCACTTATGGTCCTATAGCTTACGGAAATTAAAATCAAAAAGACACAGCCATCCCAAAGTTTGGGACGCCTCCGTTTACAAGAACCTCGTTTACCATACAAGTTCAATATCACAGAAAGTGAAAAATGGATAAAGAACTTGTGGTACTTACGTACAATGCAGTATCACTCAGCAATGAAATCTATGTCATCAGGCCCGTAGCAGCATAATGAGTGGATTAAGGTACGATGATTCTAACTGAAATAAGTCACACAGAAAAAGAAACATCATAAGATATCAGTAATACACTGAATGTAAACTTGGCTACACAGGAACAGCATTCCAAAACAGAACAGGGTCTCAAATTTAGAAAACCAACTTATGCTTGCTTAAGGGGAAAGGTGAGTTGGGGTGCTGCATAAAACCAGAGATTGAAATGAGCACAGATAAAGTTCCTTAAGCCAAATATGGAATAGACAAGAGCTACTCCTTGCTCAACGAAATGGACTCAACACCCCACATTAAACCCCTAAGAATGTACCTGACTAGTAAGTATCTTAAAACCTATGGATTGCTATGTCTCCGAAAGAGAATCAAGCGTGTGTACAGGGGCATAAACGCAGCAGTGATAGGATTGGAGAGGTTCGGTGAGCAAATGAAGACCCTTTGAAGTCATATTGCATGGTACCCATTACACGGGTCTCAACTCTCCAGGTTTAAGGTATTCTTCCTTCAGCTAAAACATGCATGTAGAACCCAGAGTATGATCAACCATGTGAACGGGAGACGTGTTCAAATATGTCTCAGTTTTCCTCCCCTGGTACTCGGGTGCAACATTCCAGACACTTTACTAACACTCTTCCGACTTGGAGAGTCAGTCCCTTTAACCTCCTGTTTGGCCCAGTTTGCAATTTCTGCGGAAGATGAACAGGAATAGCGAGAACCAATGAGAGACTAGCTGGAGGTGTCTGGACGGGCAAATTTAACTCTCATTTCCCACCAGGAAGAGGAATTAACCAAAGGCTCAGCGTGCCGTGCCGGAACCAGATTAGGGCCTGAAGCCATCCTGCGGTGTTGCGGCCAGGTCACAAGAAAGTGAGTTGAAGAAAGGAGCTCAGGGGCACTGTAATTCACAAACCTGCAGAGTTATAAATGACAGCTATCGTCCAAAAATAGACTGAAGTAAGGCTGCCAAGAGGACTTGAAAGTGGGGCAGAATTGCAGGAAACCGATTTCAGGAGGTAGACTGGAATTGCATTGAAAGCATAGGAAAAGAGGCAGAACGCCCACAATGATGCACTTGGCCAAAAAGGGCGTATGCGTTTTTTCCTGAATATATTCAGGAAAAAACGCATACGCCCTTTTTGGCCAACCAAGCAAGCTTGCAAAGGAAATCTGCACTACAATGAAGTCTCACTTCCCCCCAGTCAAAAGGGCCATCTGAAAAAAGTGTAAAATCCAGAAAGGCAGGACAGGCCATGGACAACTGGGAGCCTTGTTATGCTGATGGGCGGGATGTAAATTGCCAACAGACACTCGGGAGAAGTGTATGGTGTTTCCTGAAACATCTAAAAAACAAAGCAACAGAGCCTAGGGCACTGCCACTTATGGTCCTATAGCTTAGGGAAATTAAAATCAAAAAGACACAGCCACCCCAAAGTTTGGGACGCCTCTGTTTACAAGAACCTCGTTTACAGTACAAGTTCAACATCGCAGAAAGTGAAAAATGGATAAAGAAGTTGTGGTATTTACTTACAAAGCAATATCACTCAGCAATGAAATCTGTGTCATCAGGCCCTTAGCAGCACAATGAGTGGATTCAGGTATGATGATTCTAACTGAAGTAAGTCACACAGAAAAAGAAACATCATAAGATATCAGTAATACACGGAATGTAAACTTGGCTACACAGGAACTGAATTACAGAACAGAACAGGGACTCAAATTTAGAAAACCAACTTATGCTTGCTTAAGGGGAAAGGTGAGTTGGGGTGCTGCATAAAACCAGAGATTGAAATGAGCACAGATAAAGTTCCTTAAGTCAAATATGGAATAGACAAGAGCTACTCCTTGCTCAACGAAATGGACTCAACACCGCATATTAAACGCCTAAGAATGTACCTTACTAGTAAGTATCTTAAAACCTATGGATTGCTATGTCTCCAAAAGAGAATCAAGCATGTGTACAGGGGCATAAACGCAGCAGTGATAGGATTGGAGAGGTTCGGTGAGCAAATGAAGACCCTTTGAAGTCATATTGCATGGTACCCATTCCACGGGTTTCAACTACCCAGGTTTAAGGTATTCTTCCTTCAGCTAAAACATGCATGTGGAACCTAGAGTATGATCAACCATGTGATCGGGAGACGTGTTCAAATATGTCAGTTTTCGTACCCTGGTACTCGGGTGCAACATTCCAGATGCTTTACTAACACTCTCCCGACTTGGAGAGTCAGTCCCTTTAACCTCCTGTTTGGCCCAGTTTGCAATTTCTGCGGAAGATGAACAGGAATAGCAAGAACCAATGAGAGGCTAGCTGGAGGTGTCTGGACGGGCAAAGTTAACTCTCATTTCCCACCAGGAAGAGGAAATAACCAAAGGCTCAGCGTGCCGTACCGGAACCAGATTAGGGCCTGAAGCCATCCTGCGGTGTTGCGGCCAGCTCAAAAGAAAGCGAGTTGAAGAAAGTAGCTCAGGGGCACTGTAATTCACAAACCTGCAGAGTTATAAATGACAGCTATCGTCCAAAAATAGACTGAAGTAAGGCTGCCAAGAGGACTTGAAAGCGGGGCAGAATTGCAGGAAACCGATTTCAGGAGGTAGACTGGAATTGCATTGAAAGCATAGGAAAAGAGGCAGAACGTCCACAATGATGCACTTGGCCAAAAAGGGCGTATGCGTTTTTTCCTGAATATATTCAGGAAAAAACGCATACGCCCTTTTTGGCCAACCAAGCAAGCTTGCAAAGGAAATCTGCACTACAATGAAGTCTCACTTCCCCCCAGTCAAAAGGGCCATCTGAAAAAAGTGTAAAATCCAGAAAGGCAGGACAGGCCATGGAGAACTGGGAGCCTTGTTATGCTGATGGGCGGGATGTAAATTGCCAACAGACACTTGGGAGAAGTGTATGGTGTTTCCTGAAACAAATAAAAAACAAAGCAACAGAGCCTAGGGCACTTCCACTTATGGTCCTATAGCTTAGGGAAATTAAAATCAAAAAGACACAGCCACCCCAAAGTTTGGGACGCCTCTGTTTACAAGAACCTCGTTTACAGTACAAGTTCAACATCGCAGAAAGTGAAAAATGGATAAAGAACTTGTGGTACTTACGTACAATGCAGTAACACTCAGCAATGAAATCTATGTCATCAGGCCCGTAGCAGCATAATGAGTGGATTCAGGTACGATGATTCTAACTGAAATAAGTCACACAGAAAAAGAAACATCATAAGATATCAGTAATACACGGAATGTAAACTTGGCTACACAGGAACAGCATTCCAAAACAGAACAGGGTCTCAAATTTAGAAAACCAACTTATGCTTGCTTAAGCGGAAAGGTGAGTTGGGGTGCTGCATAAAACCAGAGATTGAAATGAGCACAGATAAAGTTCCTTAAGCCAAATATGGAATAGACAAGAGCTACTCCTTGCTCAACGAAATGGACTCAACACCCCATATTAAACGCCTAAGAATGTACCTGACTAGTAAGTATCTTAAAACCTATGGATTGCTATGTCTCCAAAAGAGAATCAAGCATGTGTACAGGGGCATAAACGCAGCAGTGATAGGATTGGAGAGGTTCGGTGAGCAAATGAAGACCCTTTGAAGTCATATTGCATGGTACCCATTCCACGGGTCTCAACTCTCCAGGTTTAAGGTATTCTTCCTTCAGCTAAAACATGCATGTGGAACCCAGAGTATGATCAACCATGTGAACGGGAGACGTGTTCAAATATGTCTCAGTTTTCCTCCCCTGGTACTCGGGTGCAACATTCCAGACGCTTTACTAACACTCTTCCGACTTGGAGAGTCAGTCCCTTTAACCTCCTGTTTGGCCCAGTTTGCAATTTCTGCGGAAGATGAACAGGAATAGCGAGAACCAATGAGAGACTAGCTGGAGGTGTCTGGACGGGCAAATTTAACTCTCATTTCCCACCAGGAAGAGGAATTAACCAAAGGCTCAGCGTGCCGTGCCGGAACCAGATTAGGGCCTGAAGCCATCCTGCGGTGTTGCGGCCAGGTCACAAGAAAGCGAGTTGAAGAAAGGAGCTCAGGGGCACTGTAATTCACAAACCTGCAGAGTTATAAATGACAGCTATCGTCCAAAAATAGACTGAAGTAAGGCTGCCAAGAGGACTTGAAAGTGGGGCAGAATTGCAGGAAACCGATTTCAGGAGGTAGACTGGAATTGCATTGAAAGCATAGGAAAAGAGGCAGAACGTCCACAATGATGCACTTGGCCAAAAAGGGCGTATGCGTTTTTTCCTGAATATATTCAGGAAAAAACGCATACGCCCTTTTTGGCCAACCAAGCAAGCTTGCAAAGGAAATCTGCACTACAATGAAGTCTCACTTCCCCCCGGTCAAAAGGGCCATCTGAAAAAAGTGTAAAATCCAGAAAGGCAGGACAGGCCATGGACAACTGGGAGCCTTGTTATGCTGATGGGCGGGATGTAAATTGCCAACAGACACTCGGGAGAAGTGTATGGTGTTTCCTGAAACATCTAAAAAACAAAGCAACAGAGCCTAGGGCAATGCCACTTATGGTCCTATAGCTTAGGGAAATTAAAATCAAAAAGACACAGCCACCCCAAAGTTTGGGACGCCTCTGTTTACAAGAACCTCGTTTACAGTACAAGTTCAACATCGCAGAAAGTGAAAAATGGATAAAGAACTTGTGGTACTTACGTACAATGCAGTAACACTCAGCAATGAAATCTATGTCATCAGGCCCGTAGCAGCATAATGAGTGGATTCAGGTACGATGATTCTAACTGAAATAAGTCACACAGAAAAAGAAACATCATAAGATATCATTAATACACGGAATGTAAACTTGGCTACACAGGAACTGCATTCCAGAACAGAACAGGGTCTCAAATTTAGAAAACCAACTTATGCTTGCTTAAGGGGAAAGGTGAGTTGGGGTGCTGCATAAAACCAGAGATTGAAATGAGCACAGATAAAGTTCCTTAAGCCAAATATGGAATAGACAAGAGCTACTCCTTGCTCAACGAAATGGACTCAAAACCCCATATTAAACCCCTAAGAATGTACCTGACTAGTAAGTATCTTAAAACCTATGGATTGCTATGTCTCCAAAAGAGAATCAAGCGTGTGTACAGGGGAATAAACGCAGCAGTGATAGGATTGGAGAGGTTCGGTGAGCAAATGAAGACCCTTTGAAGTCATATTGCATGGTACCCATTCCACGGGTCTCAACTCTCCAGGTTTAAGGTATTCTTCCTTCAGCTAAAACATGCATGTGGAACCCAGAGTATGATCAACCATGTGAACGGGAGACGTGTTCACATATGTCTCAGTTTTCCTCCCCTGGTACTCGGGTGCAACATTCCAGACGCTTTACTAACACTCTCCCCACTTGGAGAGTCAGTCCCTTTAACCTCCTGTTTGGCCCAGTTTGCAATTTCTGCGGAAGATGAACAGGAATAGCGAGAACCAATGAGAGGCTAGCTGGAGGTGTCTGGACGGGCAAATTTAACTCTCATTTCCCACCAGGAAGAGGAAATAACCAAAGGCTCAGCGTGCCGTACCGGAACCAGATTAGGGCCTGAAGCCATCCTGCGGTGTTGCGGCCAGCTCAAAAGAAAGCGAGTAGAAGAAAGGAGACCAGGGGCACTGTAATTCACAAACCTGCAGAGTTATAAATGACAGCTATCGTCCAAAAATAGACTGAAGTAAGGCTGCCAAGAGGACTTGAAAGCGGGGCAGAATTGCAGGAAACCGATTTCAGGAGGTAGACTGGAATTGCATTGAAAGCATAGGAAAAGAGGCAGAACGTCCACAATGATGCACTTGGCCAAAAAGGGCGTATGCGTTTTTTCCTGAATATATTCAGGAAAAAACGCATACGCCCTTTTTGGCCAACCAAGCAAGCTTGCAAAGGAAATCTGCACTACAATGAAGTCTCACTTCCCCCCGGTCAAAAGGGCCATCTGAAAAAAGTGTAAAATCCAGAAAGGCAGGACAGGCCATGGAGAACTGGGAGCCTTGTTATGCTGATGGGCGGGATGTAAATTGCCAACAACCACTCGGGAGAAGTGTATGGTGTTTCCTGAAACATCTAAAAAACAAAGCAACAGAACCTAGGGCACTTCCACTTATGGTCCTATAGCTTAGGGAAATTAAAATCAAAAAGACACAGCCACCCCAAAGTTTGGAACGGCTCTGTTTACAAGAACCTCGTTTACAGTACAAGTTCAACATTGCAGAAAGTGAAAAATGGATAAAGAAGTTGTGGTATTTACTTACAAAGCAATATCACTCAGCAATGAAATCTGTGTCATCAGGCCCTTAGCAGCACAATGAGTGGATTCAGGTATGATGATTCTAACTGAAGTAAGTCACACAGAAAAAGAAATATCATAAGATATCAGTAATACACGGAATGTAAACTTGGCTACACAGGAACTGAATTACAGAACAGAACAGGGACTCAAATTTAGAAAACCAACTTATGCTTGCTTAAGGGTAAAGGTGAGTTGGGGTGCTGCATAAAACCAGAGATTGAAATGAGCACAGATAAAGTTCCTTAAGTCAAATATGGAATAGACAAGAGCTACTCCTTGCTCAACGAAATGGACTCAACACCGCATATTAAACGCCTAAGAATGTACCTTACTAGTAAGTATCTTAAAACCTATGGATTGCTATGTCTCCAAAAGAGAATCAAGCATGTGTACAGGGGCATAAACGCAGCAGTGATAGGATTGGAGAGGTTCGGTGAGCAAATGAAGACCCTTTGAAGTCATATTGCATGGTACCCATTCCACGGGTTTCAACTACCCAGGTTTAAGGTATTCTTCCTTCAGCTAAAACATGCATGTGGAACCTAGAGTATGATCAACCATGTGATCGGGAGACGTGTTCAAATATGTCAGTTTTCGTACCCTGGTACTCGGGTGCAACATTCCAGATGCTTTACTAACACTCTCCCGACTTGGAGAGTCAGTCCCTTTAACCTCCTGTTTGGCCCAGTTTGCAATTTCTGCGGAAGATGAACAGGAATAGCAAGAACCAATGAGAGGCTAGCTGGAGGTGTCTGGACGGGCAAAGTTAACTCTCATTTCCCACCAGGAAGAGGAAATAACCAAAGGCTCAGCGTGCCGTACCGGAACCAGATTAGGGCCTGAAGCCATCCTGCGGTGTTGCGGCCAGCTCAAAAGAAAGCGAGTTGAAGAAAGGAGCTCAGGGGCACTGTAATTCACAAACCTGCAGAGTTATAAATGACAGCTATCGTCCAAAAATAGACTGAAGTAAGGCTGCCAAGAGGACTTGAAAGCGGGGCAGAATTGCAGGAAACCGATTTCAGGAGGTAGACTGGAATTGCATTGAAAGCATAGGAAAAGAGGCAGAACGTCCACAATGATGCACTTGGCCAAAAAGGGCGTATGCGTTTTTTCCTGAATATATTCAGGAAAAAACGCATACGCCCTTTTTGGCCAACCAAGCAAGCTTGCAAAGGAAATCTGCACTACAATGAAGTCTCACTTCTCCCCGGTCAAAAGGGCCATCTGAAAAAAGTGTAAAATCCAGAAAGGCAACAGGCCATTGAGAACCGGGAGCCTTGTTATGCTGATGGGCGGGATGTAAATTGCCAACAACCACTCGGGAGAAGTGTATGGTGTTTCCTGAAACATCTAAAAAACAAAGCAACAGAGCCTAGGGCACTTCCACTTATGGTCCTATAGCTTAGGGAAATTAAAATCAAAAAGACACAGCCACCCCAAAGTTTGGAACGGCTCTGTTTACAAGAACCTCGTTTACAGTACAAGTTCAACATCGCAGAAAGTGAAAAATGGATAAAGAACTTGTGGTACTTACGTACAATTCAGTATCACTCAGCAATGAAATCTATGTCATCAGGCCCGTAGCAGCATAATGAGTAGATTCAGGTACGATGATTCTAACTGAAATAAGTCACACAGAAAAAGAAACATCATAAGATATCACTAATACACGGAATGTAAACTTGGCTACACAGGAACTGAATTACAGAACAGAACAGGGTCTCAAATTTAGAAAACCAACTTATGCTTGCTTAAGGGTAAAGGTGAGTTGGGGTGCTGCATTAAACCAGAGATTGAAATGAGCACAGATAAAGTTCCTTAAGCCAAATATGGAATAGACAAGAGCTACTCCTTGCTCAACGAAATGGACTCAACACCGCATATTAAACGCCTAAGAATGTACCTGACTAGTAAGTATCTTAAAACCTATAGATTGCTATGTCTCCGAAAGGGAATCAAGCATGTGTACAGGGGCAAAAACGCAGCAGTGATAGGATTGGAGAGGTTCGGTGAGCAAATGAAGACCCTTTGAAGTCATATTGCATGGTACCCATTCCACGGGTTTCAACTACCCAGGTTTTAGGTATTCTTCCTTCAGCTAAAACATGGATGTGGAACCCAGAGTATGATCAACCATGTGATCGGGAGACGTGTTCAAATATGTCTCAGTTTTCCTCCCCTGGTACTCGGGTGCAACATTCCAGACGCTTTACTAACACTCTCCCCACTTGGAGAGTCAGCGCCTTTAACCTCCTGTTTGGCACAGTTTGCAATTTCTGCGGAAGATGAACAGGAATAGCGAGAACCAATGAGAGGCTAGCTGGAGGTGTCTGGACGGGCAAATTTAACTCTCATTTCCCACCAGGAGGAGGAAATAACCAAAGGCTCAGCGTGCCGTGCCAGAACCAGATTAGGGCCTGAAGCCATCCTGCGGTGTTGCGGCCAGGTCACAAGAAAGCGAGTTGAAGAAAGGAGCTCAGGGGCACTGTAATTCACAAACCTGCAGAGTTATAAATGACAGCTATCGTCCAAAAATTGACTGAAGTAAGGCTGCCAAGAGGACTTGAAAGCGGGGCAGAATTGCAGGAAACCGATTTCAGGAGGTAGACTGGAATTGCATTGAAAGCATAGGAAAAGAGGCAGAACGTCCACAATGATGCACTTGGCCAAAAAGGGCGTATGCGTTTTTTCCTGAATATATTCAGGAAAAAACGCATACGCCCTTTTTGGCCAACCAAGCAAGCTTGCAAAGGAAATCTGCACTACAATGAAGTCTCACTTCCCCCCGGTCAAAAGGGCCATCTGAAAAAAGTGTAAAATCCAGAAAGGCAGGACAGGCCATGGAGAACTGGGAGCCTTGTTATGCTGATGGGCGGGATGTAAATTGCCAACAGACACTCGGGAGAAGTGTATGGTGTTTCCTGAAACATCTAAAAAACAAAGCAACAGAGCCTAGGGCACTGCCACTTATGGTCCTATAGCTTAGGGAAATTAAAATCAAAAAGAAACAGCCACCCCAAAGTTTGGGCCGCCTCTGTTTACAAGAACCTCGTTTACAGTACAAGTTCAACATTGCAGAAAGTGAAAAATGGATAAAGAAGTTGTGGTATTTACTTACAAAGCAATATCACTCAGCAATGAAATCTATGTCATCAGGCCCTTAGCATCACAATGAGTGGATTCAGGTATGATGATTCTAACTGAAATAAGTCACACAGAAAAAGAAACATCATAAGATATCAGTAATACACGGAATGTAAGCTTGGCTACACAGGAACTGAATTACAGAACAGAACAGGGTCTCAAATTTAGAAAACCAACTTATGCTTGCTTAAGGGTAAAGGTGAGTTGGGGTGCTGCATAAAACCAGAGATTGAAATGAGCACAGATAAAGTTCCTTAAGTCAAATATGGAATAGAGAAGAGCTACTCCTTGCTCAACGAAATGGACTCAACACCGCATATTAAACGCCTAAGTATGTACCTGACTAGTAAGTATCGTAAAACCTATGGATTGCTATGTCTCTAAAAGAGAATCAAGCATGTGTACAGGGGCATAAACGCAGCAGTGATAGGATTGGAGAGGTTCAGTGAGCAAATGAAGACCCTTTGAAGTCATATTGCATGGTACCCATTCCACGGGTCTCAACTCTCCAGGTTTAAGGTATTCTTCCTTCAGCTAAAACATGCATGTGGAACCCAAGTATGATCAACCATGTGAACGGGAAACGTGTTCAAATATGTCTCAGTTTTCCTCCCCTGGTACTCGGGTGCAACATTCCAGACGCTTTACTAACACTCTCCCGACTTGGAGAGTCAGCGCCTTTAACCTCCTGTTTGGCCCAGTTTGCAATTTCTGCGGAAGATGAACAGGAATAGCGAGAACCAATGAGAGACTAGCTGGAGGTGTCTGGACGGGCAAATTTAACTCTCATTTCCCACCAGGAAGAGGAAATAACCAAAGGCTCAGCGTGCCGTGCCGGAACCAGATTAGGGCCTGAAGCCATCCTGCGGTGTTGCGGCCAGCTCACAAGAAAGCGAGTTGAAGAAAGGAGCTCAGGGGCACTGTAATTCACAAACCTGCAGAGTTATAAATGACAGCTATCGTCCAAAAATATACTGAAGTAAGGCTGCCAAGAGGACTTGAAAGCGGGGCAGAATTGCAGGAAACCGATTTCAGGAGGTAGACTGGAATTGCATTGAAAGCATAGGAAAAGAGGCAGAACGTCCACAATGATGCACTTGGCCAAAAAGGGCGTATGCGTTTTTTCCGGAATATATTCAGGAAAAAACGCATACGCCCTTTTTGGCCAACCAAGCAAGCTTGCAAAGGAAATCTGCACTACAATGAAGTCTCACTTCCCCCCGGTCAAAAGGGCCATCTGAAAAAAGTGTAAAATCCAGAAAGGCAGGACAGGCCATGGAGAACTGGGAGCCTTGTTATGCTGATGGGCGGGATGTAAATTGCCAACAACCACTCGGGAGAAGTGTATGGTGTTTCCTGAAACATCTAAAAAACAAAGCAACAGAGCCTAGGGCACTTCCACTTATGGTCCTACAGTTTAGGGAAATTAAAATCAAAAAGACACAGCCACCCCAAAGTTTGGGACGCCTCTGTTTACAAGAACCTCGTTTACAGTACAAGTTCAACATCGCAGAAAGTGAAAAATGGATAAAGAAGTTGTGGTATTTACTTACAAAGCAATATCACTCAGCAATGAAATCTATGTCATCAGGCCCTTAGCATCACAATGAGTGGATTCAGGTATGATGATTCTAACTGAAATAAGTCACACAGAAAAAGAAACATCATAAGATATCAGTAATACACGGAATGTAAACTTGGCTACACAGGAACTGAATTACAGAACAGAACAGGGTCTCAAATTTAGAAAACCAACTTATGCTTGCTTAAGGGTAAATGTGAGGTGGGGTGCTGCATAAAACCAGAGATTGAAATGAGCACAGATAAAGTTCCTTAAGTCAAATATGGAATAGACAAGAGCTACTCCTTGCTCAACGAAATGGACTCAACACCACATACTAAACGCCTAAGAATGTACCTGAATATTAAGTATCGTAAAACCTATGGATTGCTATGTCTCCAAAAGAGAATCAAGCATGTGTACAGGGGCATAAACGCAGCAGTGATAGGATTGGAGAGGTTCGGTGAGCAAATGAAGACCCTTTGAAGTCATATTGCATGGTACCCATTACACGGGTCTCAACTCTCCAGGTTTAAGGTATTCTTCCTTCAGCTAAAACATGCATGTGGAACCCAAGTATGATCAACCATGTGAACGGGAGACGTGTTCAAATATGTCTCAGTTTTCCTCCCCTGGTACTCGGGTGTAACATTCCAGACGCTTTACTAACACTCTCCCCACTTGGAGAGTCAGCGCCTTTAACCTCCTGTTTGGCCCAGTTTGCAATTTCTGCGGAAGATGAACAGGAATAGCGAGAACCAATGAGAGGCTAGCTGGAGGTGTCTGGACGGGCAAATTTAACTCTCATTTCCCACCAGGAAGAGGAAATAACCAAAGGCTCAGCGTGCCGTGCCGGAACCAGATTAGGGCCTGAAGCCATCCTGCGGTGTTGCGGCCAGGTCACAAGAAAGCGAGTTGAAGAAAGGAGCTCAGGGGCACTGTAATTCACAAACCTGCAGAGTTATAAATGACAGCTATCGTCCAAAAATATACTGAAGTAAGGCTGCCAAGAGGACTTGAAAGCGGGGCAGAATTGCAGGAAACCGATTTCAGGAGGTAGACTGGAATTGCATTGAAAGCATAGGAAAAGAGGCAGAACGTCCACAATGATGCACTTGGCCAAAAAGGCGTATGCGTTTTTTCCTGAATATATTCAGGAAAAAACGCATACGCCCTTTTTGGCCAACCAAGCAAGCTTGCAAAGGAAATCTGCACTACAATGAAGTCTCACTTCCCCTCGGTCAAAAGGGCCATCTGAAAAAAGTGTAAAATCCAGAAAGGCAACAGGCCATTGAGAACTGGGAGCCTTGTTATGCTGATGGGCGGGATGTAAATTGCCAACAACCACTCGGGAGAAGTGTATGGTGTTTCCTGAAACATCTAAAAAACAAAGCAACAGAGCCTAGGGCACTTCCACTTATGGTCCTATAGCTTAGGGAAATTAAAATCAAAAAGACACAGCCACCCCAAAGTTTGGAACGGCTCTGTTTACAAGAACCTCGTTTACAGTACAAGTTCAACATCGCAGAAAGTGAAAAATGGATAAAGAACTTGTGGAACTTACGTACAATGCAGTATCACTCAGCAATGAAATCTATGTCATCAGGCCCGTAGCAGCATAATGAGTAGATTCAGGTACGATGATTCTAACTGAAATAAGTCACACAGAAAAAGAAACATCATAAGATATCACTAATACACGGAATGTAAACTTGGCTACACAGGAACTGAATTTCAAAACAGAACAGGTTCTCAAATTTAGAAAACCAACTTATGCTTGCTTAAGGGGAAAGGTGAGTTGGGTTGCTGCATAAAACCAGAGATTGAAATGAGCACAGATAAAGTTCCTTAAGCCAAATATGGAATAGACAAGAGCTACTCCTTGCTCAACGAAATGGACTCAACACCGCATATTAAACGCCTAAGAATGTACCTGACTAGTAAGTATCTTAAAACCTAGGGATTGCTATGTCTCCGAAAGAGAATCAAGCATGTGTACAGGGGCATAAACGCAGCAGTGATAGGATTGGAGAGGTTCGGTGAGCAAATGAAGACCCTTTGAAGTCATATTGCATGGTACCCATTCCACGGGTTTCAACTACCCAGGTTTTAGGTATTCTTCCTTCAGCTAAAACATGCATGTGGAACCCAGAGTATGATCAACCATGTGATCGGGAGACGTGTTCAAATATGTCTCAGTTTTCCTCCCCTGGTACTCGGGGGCAACATTCCAGACGCTTTACTAACACTCTCCCCACGTGGAGAGTCAGCGCCCTTAACCTCCTGTTTGGCCCAGTTTGCAATTTCTGCGGAAGATGAACAGGAATAGCGAGAACCAATGAGAGGCTAGCTGGAGGTGTCTGGACGGGCAAATTTAACTCTCATTTCCCAACAGGAAGAGGAAATAACCAAAGGCTCAGCGTGCCGTACCGGAACCAGATTAGGGCCTGAAGCCATCCTGCGGTGTTGCGGCCAGCTCAAAAGAAAGCGAGTTGAAGAAAGGAGCTCAGGGGCACTGTAATTCACAAACCTGCAGAGTTATAAATGACAGCTATCGTCCAAAAATTGACTGAAGTAAGGCTGCCAAGAGGACTTGAAAGCGGGGCAGAATTGCAGGAAACCGATTTCAGGAGGTAGACTGGAATTGCATTGAAAGCATAGGAAAAGAGGCAGAACGTCCACAATGATGCACTTGGCCAAAAAGGGCGTATGCGTTTTTTCCTGAATATATTCAGGAAAAAACGCATACGCCCTTTTTGGCCAACCAAGCAAGCTTGCAAAGGAAATCTGCACTACAATGAAGTCTCACTTCCCCCCGGTCAAAAGGGCCATCTGAAAAAAGTGTAAAATCCAGAAAGGCAGGACAGGCCATGGAGAACTGGGAGCCTTGTTATGCTGATGGGCGGGATGTAAATTGCCAACAGACACTCGGGAGAAGTGTATGGTGTTTCCTGAAACATCTAAAAAACAAAGCAACAGAGCCTAGGGCACTGCCACTTATGGTCCTATAGCTTAGGGAAATTAAAATCAAAAAGAAACAGCCACCCCAAAGTTTGGGCCGCCTCTGTTTACAAGAACCTCGTTTACAGTACAAGTTCAACATTGCAGAAAGTGAAAAATGGATAAAGAAGTTGTGGTATTTACTTACAAAGCAATATCACTCAGCAATGAAATCTATGTCATCAGGCCCTTAGCATCACAATGAGTGGATTCAGGTATGATGATTCTAACTGAAATAAGTCACACAGAAAAAGAAACATCATAAGATATCAGTAATACACGGAATGTAAGCTTGGCTACACAGGAACTGAATTACAGAACAGAACAGGGTCTCAAATTTAGAAAACCAACTTATGCTTGCTTAAGGGTAAAGGTGAGTTGGGGTGCTGCATAAAACCAGAGATTGAAATGAGCACAGATAAAGTTCCTTAAGTCAAATATGGAATAGAGAAGAGCTACTCCTTGCTCAACGAAATGGACTCAACACCGCATATTAAACGCCTAAGTATGTACCTGACTAGTAAGTATCGTAAAACCTATGGATTGCTATGTCTCTAAAAGAGAATCAAGCATGTGTACAGGGGCATAAACGCAGCAGTGATAGGATTGGAGAGGTTCAGTGAGCAAATGAAGACCCTTTGAAGTCATATTGCATGGTACCCATTCCACGGGTCTCAACTCTCCAGGTTTAAGGTATTCTTCCTTCAGCTAAAACATGCATGTGGAACCCAAGTATGATCAACCATGTGAACGGGAAACGTGTTCAAATATGTCTCAGTTTTCCTCCCCTGGTACTCGGGTGCAACATTCCAGACGCTTTACTAACACTCTCCCGACTTGGAGAGTCAGCGCCTTTAACCTCCTGTTTGGCCCAGTTTGCAATTTCTGCGGAAGATGAACAGGAATAGCGAGAACCAATGAGAGACTAGCTGGAGGTGTCTGGACGGGCAAATTTAACTCTCATTTCCCACCAGGAAGAGGAAATAACCAAAGGCTCAGCGTGCCGTGCCGGAACCAGATTAGGGCCTGAAGCCATCCTGCGGTGTTGCGGCCAGCTCACAAGAAAGCGAGTTGAAGAAAGGAGCTCAGGGGCACTGTAATTCACAAACCTGCAGAGTTATAAATGACAGCTATCGTCCAAAAATAGACTGAAGTAAGGCTGCCAAGAGGACTTGAAAGCGGGGCAGAATTGCAGGAAACCGATTTCAGGAGGTAGACTGGAATTGCATTGAAAGCATAGGAAAAGAGGCAGAACGTCCACAATGATGCACTTGGCCAAAAAGGGCGTATGCGTTTTTTCCGGAATATATTCAGGAAAAAACGCATACGCCCTTTTTGGCCAACCAAGCAAGCTTGCAAAGGAAATCTGCACTACAATGAAGTCTCACTTCCCCCCGGTCAAAAGGGCCATCTGAAAAAAGTGTAAAATCCAGAAAGGCAGGACAGGCCATGGAGAACTGGGAGCCTTGTTATGTTGATGGGCGGGATGTAAATTGCCAACAACCACTCGGGAGAAGTGTATGGTGTTTCCTGAAACATCTAAAAAACAAAGCAACAGAGCCTAGGGCACTTCCACTTATGGTCCTACAGTTTAGGGAAATTAAAATCAAAAAGACACAGCCACCCCAAAGTTTGGGACGCCTCTGTTTACAAGAACCTCGTTTACAGTACAAGTTCAACATCGCAGAAAGTGAAAAATGGATAAAGAAGTTGTGGTATTTACTTACAAAGCAATATCACTCAGCAATGAAATCTATGTCATCAGGCCCTTAGCATCACAATGAGTGGATTCAGGTATGATGATTCTAACTGAAATAAGTCACACAGAAAAAGAAACATCATAAGATATCAGTAATACACGGAATGTAAACTTGGCTACACAGGAACTGAATTACAGAACAGAACAGGGTCTCAAATTTAGAAAACCAACTTATGCTTGCTTAAGGGTAAATGTGAGGTGGGGTGCTGCATAAAACCAGAGATTGAAATGAGCACAGATAAAGTTCCTTAAGTCAAATATGGAATAGACAAGAGCTACTCCTTGCTCAACGAAATGGACTCAACACCACATACTAAACGCCTAAGAATGTACCTGAATATTAAGTATCGTAAAACCTATGGATTGCTATGTCTCCAAAAGAGAATCAAGCATGTGTACAGGGGCATAAACGCAGCAGTGATAGGATTGGAGAGGTTCGGTGAGCAAATGAAGACCCTTTGAAGTCATATTGCATGGTACCCATTACACGGGTCTCAACTCTCCAAGGTTTAAGGTATTCTTCCTTCAGCTAAAACATGCATGTGGAACCCAAGTATGATCAACCATGTGAACGGGAGACGTGTTCAAATATGTCTCAGTTTTCCTCCCCTGGTACTCGGGTGTAACATTCCAGACGCTTTACTAACACTCTCCCCACTTGGAGAGTCAGCGCCTTTAACCTCCTGTTTGGCCCAGTTTGCAATTTCTGCGGAAGATGAACAGGAATAGCGAGAACCAATGAGAGGCTAGCTGGAGGTGTCTGGACGGGCAAATTTAACTCTCATTTCCCACCAGGAAGAGGAAATAACCAAAGGCTCAGCGTGCCGTGCCGGAACCAGATTAGGGCCTGAAGCCATCCTGCGGTGTTGCGGCCAGGTCACAAGAAAGCGAGTTGAAGAAAGGAGCTCAGGGGCACTGTAATTCACAAACCTGCAGAGTTATAAATGACAGCTATCGTCCAAAAATAGACTGAAGTAAGGCTGCCAAGAGGACTTGAAAGCGGGGCAGAATTGCAGGAAACCGATTTCAGGAGGTAGACTGGAATTGCATTGAAAGCATAGGAAAAGAGGCAGAACGTCCACAATGATGCACTTGGCCAAAAAGGCGTATGCGTTTTTTCCTGAATATATTCAGGAAAAAACGCATACGCCCTTTTTGGCCAACCAAGCAAGCTTGCAAAGGAAATCTGCACTACAATGAAGTCTCACTTCCCCTCGGTCAAAAGGGCCATCTGAAAAAAGTGTAAAATCCAGAAAGGCAACAGGCCATTGAGAACTGGGAGCCTTGTTATGCTGATGGGCGGGATGTAAATTGCCAACAACCACTCGGGAGAAGTGTATGGTGTTTCCTGAAACATCTAAAAAACAAAGCAACAGAGCCTAGGGCACTTCCACTTATGGTCCTATAGCTTAGGGAAATTAAAATCAAAAAGACACAGCCACCCCAAAGTTTGGAACGGCTCTGTTTACAAGAACCTCGTTTACAGTACAAGTTCAACATCGCAGAAAGTGAAAAATGGATAAAGAACTTGTGGAACTTACGTACAATGCAGTATCACTCAGCAATGAAATCTATGTCATCAGGCCCGTAGCAGCATAATGAGTAGATTCAGGTACGATGATTCTAACTGAAATAAGTCACACAGAAAAAGAAACATCATAAGATATCACTAATACACGGAATGTAAACTTGGCTACACAGGAACTGAATTTCAAAACAGAACAGGTTCTCAAATTTAGAAAACCAACTTATGCTTGCTTAAGGGTAAAGGTGAGTTGGGGTGCTGCATAAAACCAGAGATTGAAATGAGCACAGATAAAGTTCCTTAAGCCAAATATGGAATAGACAAGAGCTACTCCTTGCTCAACGAAATGGACTCAACACCGCATATTAAACGCCTAAGAATGTACCTGACTAGTAAGTATCTTAAAACCTATGGATTGCTATGTCTCCGAAAGAGAATCAAGCATGTGTACAGGGGCATAAACGCAGCAGTGATAGGATTGGAGAGGTTCGGTGAGCAAATGAAGACCCTTTGAAGTCATATTGCATGGTACCCATTCCACGGGTTTCAACTACCCAGGTTTTAGGTATTCTTCCTTCAGCTAAAACATGCATGTGGAACCCAGAGTATGATCAACCATGTGATCGGGAGACGTGTTCAAATATGTCTCAGTTTTCCTCCCCTGGTACTCGGGTGCCACATTCCAGACGCTTTACTAACACTCTCCCCACGTGGAGAGTCAGCGCCCTTAACCTCCTGTTTGGCCCAGTTTGCAATTTCTGCGGAAGATGAACAGGAATAGCGAGAACCAATGAGAGGCTAGCTGGAGGTGTCTGGACGGGCAAATTTAACTCTCATTTCCCAACAGGAAGAGGAAATAACCAAAGGCTCAGCGTGCCGTACCGGAACCAGATTAGGGCCTGAAGCCATCCTGCGGTGTTGCGGCCAGCTCAAAAGAAAGCGAGTTGAAGAAAGGAGCTCAGGGGCACTGTAATTCACAAACCTGCAGAGTTATAAATGACAGCTATCGTCCAAAAATAAACTGAAGTAAGGCTGCCAAGAGGACTTGAAAGCGGGGCAGAATTGCAGGAAACCGATTTCAGGAGGTAGACGGGAATTGCATTGAAAGCATAGGAAAAGAGGCAGAACGTCCACAATGATGCACTTGGCCAAAAAGGGCGTATGCGTTTTTTCCTGAATATATTCAGGAAAAAACGCATACGCACTTTTTGGCCAACCAAGCAAGCTTGCAAAGGAAATCTGCACTACAATGAAGTCTCACTTCCCCCCAGTCAAAAGGGCGATCTGAAAAAAGGGTAAAATCCAGAAAGGCAGGACAGGCCATGGAGAACTGGGAGCCTTGTTATGCTGATGGGCGGGATGTAAATTGCCAACAACCACTCGGGGGAAGTGTATGGTGTTTCCTGAAACATCTAAAAAACAAACCAACAGAACCTAGGGCACTTCCACTTATGGTCCTATAGCTTAGGGAAATTAAAATCAAAAAGACACAGCCACCCCAAAGTTTGGAACGGCTCTGTTTACAAGAACCTCGTTTACAGTACAAGTTCAACATCGCAGAAAGTGAAAAATGGATAAAGAAGTTGTGGTATTTACTTACAAAGCAATATCACTCAGCAATGAAATCTGTGTCATAAGGCCCTTAGCAGCACAATGAGTGGATTCAGGTATGATGATTCTAACTGAAATAAGTCACACAGAAAAAGAAACATCATAAGATATCAGTAATACACGGAATGTAAACTTGGCTACACAGGAACTGAATTACAGAACAGAACAGGGTCTCAAATTTAGAAAACCAACTTATGCTTGCTTAAGGGTAAAGGTGAGTTGGGGTGCTGCATAAAACCAGAGATTGAAATGAGCACAGATAAAGTTCCTTAAGCCAAATATGGAATAGACAAGAGCTACTCCTTGCTCAACGAAATGGACTCAACACCGCATATTAAACGCCTAAGAATGTACCTGACTAGTAAGTATCTTAAAACCTATAGATTGCTATGTCTCCGAAAGAGAATCAAGCATGTGTACAGGGGCATAAACGCAGCAGTGATAGGATTGGAGAGGTTCGGTGAGCAAATGAAGACCCTTTGAAGTCATATTGCATGGTACCCATTCCACGGGTTTCAACTACCCAGGTTTTAGGTATTCTTCCTTCAGCTAAAACATGCATGTGGAACCCAGAGTATGATCAACCATGTGATCGGGAGACGTGTTCAAATATGTCTCAGTTTTCCTCCCCTGGTACTCGGGTGCAACATTCCAGACGCTTTACTAACACTCTCCCCACTTGGAGAGTCAGCGCCTTTAACCTCCTGTTTGGCTCAGTTTGCAATTTCTGCGGAAGATGAACAGGAATAGCGAGAACCAATGAGAGGCTAGCTGGAGGTGTCTGGACGGGCAAATTTAACTCTCATTTCCCACCAGGAGGAGGAAATAACCAAAGGCTCAGCGTGCCGTGCCAGAACCAGATTAGGGCCTGAAGCCATCTTGCGGTGTTGCGGCCAGCTGACAAGAAAGCGACTTGAAGAAAGGAGCTCAGGGGCACTGTAATTCACAAACCTGCAGAGTTATAAATGACAGCTATCGTCCAAAAATAGACTGAAGTAAGGCTGCCAAGAGGACTTGAAAGCGGGGCAGAATTGCAGGAAACCGATTTCAGGAGGTAGACTGGAATTGCATTGAAAGCATAGGAAAAGAGGCAGAACGTCCACAATGATGCACTTGGCCAAAAAGGGCATATGCGTTTTTTCCTGAATATATTCAGGAAAAAACGCATACGCCCTTTTTGGCCAACCAAGCAAGCTTGCAAAGGAAATCTGCACTACAATGAAGTCTCACTTCCCCCCGGTCAAAAGGGCCATCTGAAAAAAGTGTAAAATCCAGAAAGGCAGGACAGGCCATGGAGAACTGGGAGCCTTGTTATGCTGATGGGCGGGATGTAAATTGCCAACAGACACTCGGGAGAAGTGTATGGTGTTTCCTGAAACATCTAAAAAACAAAGCAACAGAGCCTAGGGCACTTCCACTTATGGTCCTATAGCTTAGGGAAATTAAAATCAAAAAGACACAGCCACCCCAAAGTTTGGAACGGCTCTGTTTACAAGAACCTCGTTTACAGTACAAGTTCAACATCGCAGAAAGTGAAAAACGGATAAAGAACATGTGGTACTTATGTACAATGCAGTATCACTCAGCAATGAAATCTATGTCATCAGGCCCGTAGCAGCATAATGAGTGGATTCAGGTACGATGATTCTAACTGAAATAAGTCACACAGAAAAAGAAACATTATAAGATATCACTAATACACGGAATGTAAACTTGGCTACACAGGAACTGAATTACAGAACAGAACAGGTTCTCAAATTTAGAAAACCAACCTATGCTTGCTTAAGGGGAAAGGTGAGTTGGGTTGCTGCATAAAACCAGAGATTGAAATGAGCACAGATAAAGTTCCTTAAGCCAAATATGGAATAGACAAGAGCTACTCCTTGCTCAACGAAATGGACTCAACACCGCATATTAAACGCCTTAGAATGTACCTGACTAGTAAGTATCTTAAAACCTATGGATTGCTATGTCTCCGAAAGAGAATCAAGCATGTGTACAGGGGCATAAACGCAGCAGTGATAGGATTGGAGAGGTTCGGTGAGCAAATGAAGACCCTTTGAAGTCATATTGCATGGTACCCATTCCACGGGTTTCAACTACTCAGGTTTTAGGTATTCTTCCTTCAGCTAAAACATGCATGTGGAACCCAGAGTATGATCAACCATGTGATCGGGAGACGTGTTCAAATATGTCTCAGTTTTCCTCCCCTGGTACTCGGGTGCAACATTCCAGACGCTTTACTAACACTCTCCCCACTTGGAGAGTCAGCGCCTTTAACCTCCTGTTTGGCCCAGTTTGCAATTTCTGCGGAAGATGAACAGGAATAGCGAGAACCAATGAGAGGCTAGCTGGAGGTGTCTGGACGGGCAAATTTAACTCTCATTTCCCACCAGGAAGAGGAAATAACCAAAGGCTCAGCGTGCCGTACTGGAAACAGATTAGGTCCTGAAGCCATCCTGCGGTGTTGCGGCCAGCTCAAAAGAAAGCGAGTTGAAGAAAGGAGCTCAGGGGCACTGTAATTCACAAACCTGCAGAGTTATAAATGACAGCTATCGTCCAAAAATAGACTGAAGTAAGGCTGCCAAGAGGACTTGAAAGCGGGGCAGAATTGCAGGAAACCGATTTCAGGAGGTAGACTGGAATTGCATTGAAAGCATAGGAAAAGAGGCAGAACGTCCACAATGATGCACTTGGCCAAAAAGGGCGTATGCGTTTTTTCCTGAATATATTCAGGAAAAAACGCATACGCCCTTTTTGGCCAACCAAGCAAGCTTGCAAAGGAAATCTGCACTACAATGAAGTCTCACTTCCCCCCGGTCAAAAGGGCCATCTGAAAAAAGTGTAAAATCCAGAAAGGCAGGACAGGCCATGGAGAACTGGGAGCCTTGTTATGCTGATGGGCGGGATGTAAATTGCCAACAGACACTCGGGAGAAGTGTATGGTGTTTCCTGAAACATCTAAAAAACAAAGCAACAGAGCCTAGGGCACTGCCACTTATGGTCCTATAGCTTAGGGAAATTAAAATCAAAAAGACACAGCCACCCCAAAGTTTGGGACGCCTCTGTTTACAAGAACCTCGTTTACAGTGCAAGTTCAACATCGCAGAAAGTGAAAAATGGATAAAGAAGTTGTGGTATTTACTTACAAAGCAATATCACTCAGCAATGAAATCTATGTCATCAGGCCCTTAGCATCACAATGAGTGGATTCAGGTATGATGATTCTAACTGAAATAAGTCACACAGAAAAAGAAACATCATAAGATATCAGTAATACACGGAATGTAAACTTGGCTACACAGGAACTGAATTACAGAACAGAACAGGGTCTCAAATTTAGAAAACCAACTTATGCTTGCTTAACGGTAAAGGTGAGTTGGGGTGCTGCATAAAACCAGAGATTGAAATGAGCACAGATAAAGTTCATTAAGTCAAATATGGAATAGACAAGAGCTACTCCTTGCTCAACGAAATGGACTCAACACCGCATATTAAACGCCTAAGAATGTACCTGACTAGTAAGTATCGTAAAACCTATGGATTGCTATGTCTCCAAAAGAGAATCAAGCATGTGTACAGGGGCATAAACGCAGCAGTGATAGGATTGGTGAGGTTCGGTGAGCAAATGAAGACCCTTTGAAGTCATATTGCATGGTACCCATTACACGAGTCTCAACTCTCCAGGTTTAAGGTATTCTTCCTTCAGCTAAAACATGCATGTGGAACCTAAGTATGATCAACCATGTGAACGGGAGACGTGTTCAAATATGTCTCAGTTTTCCTCCCCTGGTACTCGGGTGCAACATTCCACACGCTTTAGTAACACTCTCCCCACTTGGAGAGTCAGCGCCTTTAACCTCCTGTTTGTCCCAGTTTGCAATTTCTGCGGAAGATGAACAGGAATAGCGAGAACCAATGAGAGGCTAGCTGGACGTGTCTGGACGGGCAAATTTAACTCTCATTTCCCACCAGGAAGGGGAAATAACCAAAGGCTCAGCGTGCCGTACCGGAACCAGATTAGGGCCTGAAGCCATCCTGCGGTGTTGCGGCCAGCTCAAATGAAAGCGAGTTGAAGAAAGGAGCTCAGGGGCACTGTAATTCACAAACCTGCAGAGTTATAAATGACAGCTATCGTCCAAAAATAGACTGAAGTAAGGCTGCCAAGAGGACTTGAAAGTGGGGCAGAATTGCAGGAAACCGATTTCAGGAGGTAGACTGGAATTGCATTGAAAGCATAGGAAAAGAGGCAGAACGTCCACAATGATGCACTTGGCCAAAAAGCGTGTATGCGTTTTTTCCTGAATATATTCAGGAAAAAACGCATACGCCCTTTTTGGCCAACCAAGCAAGCTTGCAAAGGAAATCTGCACTACAATGAAGTCTCACTTCCCCCCGGTCAAAAGGGCCATCTGAAAAAAGTGTAAAATCCAGAAAGGCAGGCCAGGCCATGGAGAACTGGCAGCCCTGTTATGCTGATGGGCGGGATGTAAATTGCCAACAACCACTCGGGAGAAGTGTATGGTGTTTCCTGAAACATCTAAAAAACAAAGCAACAGAACCTAGGGCACTTCCACTTATGGTCCTATAGCTTAGGGAAATTAAAATCAAAAAGACACAGCGACCCCAAAGTTTGGAACGGCTCTGTTTACAAGAACCTCGTTTACAGTACAAGTTCAACATCGCAGAAAGTGAAAAATGGATAAACAAGTTGTGGTATTTACTTACAAAGCAATATCACTCAGCAATGAAATCTGTGTCATCAGGCCCTTAGCAGCACAATGAGTGGATTCAGGTATGATGATTCTAACTGAAATAAGTCACACAGAAAAAGAAACATCATAAGATATCAGTAATACACGGAATGTAAACTTGGCTACACAGGAACTGAATTACAGAACAGAACAGGGTCTCAAATTTAGAAAACCAACTTATGCTTCCTTAAGGGGAAAGGTGAGTTGGGTTGCTGCATAAAACCAGAGATTGAAATGAGCACAGATAAAGTTCCTTAAGCCAAATATGGAATAGACAAGAGCTACTCCTTGCTCAACGAAATGGACTCAACACCGCATATTAAACGCCTAAGAATGTACCTGACTAGTAAGTATCTTAAAACCTATGGATTGCTATGTCTCCGAAAGAGAATCAAGCATGTGTACAGGGGCATAAACGCAGCAGTGATAGGATTGGAGAGGTTCGGTGAGCAAATGAAGACCCTTTGAAGTCATATTGCATGGTACCCATTTCACGGGTTTCAACTACCCAGGTTTTAGGTATTCTTCCTTCAGCTAAAACATGCATGTGGAACCCAGAGTATGATCAACCATGTGATCGGGAGACGTGTTCAAATATGTCTCAGTTTTCGTACCCTGGTACTCGGGTGCAACATTCCAGACGCTTTACTAACACTGTCCCCACTTGGAGAGTCAGCACCTTTAACCTCCTGTTTGGCCCAGTTTGCAATTTCTGCGGAAGATGAACAGGAATAGCGAGAACCAATGAGAGACTAGCTGGAGGTGTCAGGACGGGCAAATTTAACTCTCATTTCCCACCAGGAAGAGGAATTAACCAAAGGCTCAGCGTGCCGTGCCGGAACCAGATTAGGGCCTGAAGCCATCCTGCGGTGTTGCGGCCAGCTCACAAGAAAGCGAGTTGAAGAAAGGAGATCAGGGGCACTGTAATTCACAAACCTGCAGAGTTATAAATGACAGCTATCGTCCAAAAATAGACTGAAGTAAGGCTGCCAAGAGGACTTGAAAGCGGGGCAGAATTGCAGGAAACCGATTTCAGGAGGTAGACTGGAATTGCATTGAAAGCATAGGAAAAGAGGCAGAATGTCCACAATGATGCACTTGGCCAAAAAGGGCGTATGCGTTTTTTCCTGAATATATTCAGGAAAAATCGCATACGCCCTTTTTGGCCAACCAAGCAAGCTTGCAAAGGAAATCTGCACTACAATGAAGTTTCACTTCCCCCCGGTCAAAAGGGCCATCTGAAAAAAGTGTAAAATCCGGAAAGGCAGGACAGGCCATGGAGAACTGGGAGCCTTGTTATGCTGATGGGCGGGATGTAAATTGCCAACAGACACTCGGGAGAAGTGTATGGTGTTTCCTGAAACATCTAAAAAACAAAGCAACAGAGCCTAGGGCACTTCCACTTATGGTCCTATAGCTTAGGGAAATTAAAATCAAAAAGACACAGCCACCCCAAAGTTTGGGACGCCTCCATTTACAAGAACCTCGTTTACCGTACAAGTTCAATACCACAGAAAGTGAAAAATGGATAAAGAACTTGTGGTACTTACGTACAATGCAGTATCACTCAGCAATGAAATCTATGTCATCAGGCCCGTAGCAGCATAATGAGTGGATTCAGGTACGATGATTCTAACTGAAATAAGTCACACAGAAAAAGAAACATCATAAGATATCACTAATACACGGAATGTAAACTTGCCTACACAGGAACTGCATTCCAAAACAGAACAGGGTCTCAAATTTAGAAAACCAACTTATGCTTGCTTAAGGGGAAAGGTGAGTTGGGGTGCTGCATAAAACCAGAGATTGAAATGAGCACAGATAAAGTTCCTTAAGCCAAATATGGAATAGACAAGAGCTACTCCTTGCTCAACGAAATGGACTCAAAACCCCATATTAAACGCCTAAGAATGTACCTGACTAGTAAGTATCTTAAAACCTATGGATTGCTATGTCTCCAAAAGAGAATCAAGCGTGTGTACAGGGGCATAAACGCAGCAGTGATAGGATTGGAGAGTTTCGGTGAGCAAATGAAGACGCTTTGAAGTCATATTGCATGGTACCCATTACATGGGTCTCAACTCTCCAGGTTTAAGGTATTCTTCCTTCAGCTAAAACATGCATGTGGAACCCAGAGTATGATCAACCATGTGAACGGGAGACGTGTTCAAATATGTCTCAGTTTTCCTCCCCTGGTACTCGGGTGCAACATTCCAGACGCTTTACTAACACTCTCCCGACATGGAGAGTCAGTCCCTTTAACCTCCTGTTTGGCCCAGTTTGCAATTTCTGCGGAAGATGAACAGGAATAGCGAGAACCAATGAGAGGCTAGCTGGAGGTGTCTGGACGGGCAAATTTAACTCTCATTTCCCACCAGGAAGAGGAATTAACCAAAGGCTCAGCATGCCGGGCCGGAACCAGATTAGGGCCTGAAGCCATCCTGCGGTGTTGCGGCCAGGTCACAAGAAAGCGAGTTGAAGAAAGGAGCTCAGGGGCACTGTAATTCACAAACCTGCAGAGTTATAAATGACAGCTATCGTCCAAAAATAGACTGAAGTAAGGCTGCCAAGAGGACTTGAAAGCAGGGCAGAATTGCAGGAAACCGATTTCAGGAGGTAGACTGGAATTGCATTGAAAGCATAGGAAAAGAGGCAGAACGTCCACAATGATGCACTTGGCCAAAAAGGGCGTATGCGTTTTTTCCTGAATATATTCAGGAAAAAACGCATACGCCCTTTTTGGCCAACCAAGCAAGCTTGCAAAGGAAATCTGCACTACAATGAAGTCTCACTTCCCCCCGGTCAAAAGGGCCATCTGAAAAAAGTGTAAAATCCAGAAAGGCAGGACAGGCCATGGAGAACTGGGAGCCTTGTTATGCTGATGGGCGGGATGTAAATTGCCAACAACCACTCAGGAGAAGTGTATGGTGTTTCCTGAAACATCTAAAAAACAAAGCAACAGAACCTAGGGCACTTCCACTTATGGTCCTATAGCTTAGGGAAATTAAAATCAAAAAGACACAGCCACCCCAAAGTTTGGAACGGCTCTGTTTACAAGAACCTCGTTTACAGTACAAGTTCAACATCGCAGAAAGTGAAAAATGGATAAAGAAGTTGTGGTATTCACTTAGAAAGCAATATCACTCAGCAATGAAATCTATGTCATCAGGCCCGTAGCAGCACAATGAGTGGATTCAGGTATGATGATTCTAACTGAAATAAGTCACACAGAAAAGGAAACATCATAAGATATCAATAATACACGGAATGGAAACTTGGCTACACAGGAACTGAATTACAGAACAGAACAGGGTCTCAAATTTAGAAAACCAACTTATGCTTGCTTAAGGGTAAAGGTGAGTTGGGGTGCTGCATAAAACCAGAGATTGAAATGAGCACAGATAAAGTTCCTTAAGCCAAATATGGAATAGACAAGAGCTACTCCTTGCTCAACGAAATGGACTCAACACCGCATATTAAATGCCTAAGAATGTACCTGTCTAGTAAGTATCTTAAAACCTATGGATTGCTATGTCTCCGAAAGAGAATCAAGCATGTGTACAGGGGCATAAACGCAGCAGTGATAGGATTGGAGAGGTTCGGTGAGCAAATGAATACCCTTTGAAGTCATATTGCATGGTACCCATTCCACGGGTTTCAACTACCCAGGTTTTAGGTATTCTTCCTTCAGCTAAAACATGCATGTGGAACCCAGAGTATGATCAACCATGTGATCGGGAGACGTGTTCAAATATGTCTCAGTTTTCGTACCCTGGTACTCGGGTGCAACATTCCAGACGCTTTACTAACACTCTCCCCACTTGGAGAGTCAGCACCTTTAACCTCCTGTTTGGCCCAGTTTGCAATTTCTGCGGAAGATGAACAGGAATAGCGAGAACCAATGAGAGACTAGCTGGAGGTGTCTGGACGGGCAAATTTAACTCTCATTTCCCACCAGGAAGAGGAATTAACCAAAGGCTCAGCGTGCCGTGCCGGAACCAGATTAGGGCCTGAAGCCATCCTGCGGTGTTGCGGCCAGCTCACAAGAAAGCGAGTTGAAGAAAGGAGCTCAGGGGCACTGTAATTCACAAACCTGCAGAGTTATAAATGACAGCTATCGTCCAAAAATAGACTGAAGTAAGGCTGCCAAGAGGACTTGAAAGCGGGGCAGAATTGCAGGAAACCGATTTCAGGAGGTAGACTGGAATTGCATTGAAAGCATAGGAAAAGAGGCAGAACGTCCACAATGATGCACTTGGCCAAAAAGGGCGTATGCGTTTTTTCCTGAATATATTCAGGAAAAAACGCATACGCCCTTTTTGGCCAACCAAGCAAGCTTGCAAAGGAAATCTGCACTACAATGAAGTCTCACTTCCCCCCGGTCAAAAGGGCCATCTGAAAAAAGTGTAAAATCCAGAAAGGCAGGACAGGCCATGGAGAACTGGGAGCCTTGTTATGCTGATGGGCGGGATATAAATTGCCAACAGACACTCGGGAGAAGTGTATGGTGTTTCCTGAAACATCTAAAAAACAAAGCAACAGAGCCTAGGGCACTTCCACTTATGGTCCTATAGCTTAGGGAAATTAAAATCAAAAAGACACAGCCACCCCAAAGTTTGGGACGCCTCCGTTTACAAGAACCCCGTTTACCGTACAAGTTCAATATCACATAAAGTGAAAAATGGATAAAGAAATTGTGGTACTTACGTACAATGCAGTATCACTCAGCAATGAAATCTATGTCATCAGGCCCATAGTAGCATAATGAGTGGATTCAGGTACGATGATTCTAACTGAAATAAGTCACACAGAAAAAGAAACATCATAAGATATCACTAATACACGGAATGTAAACTTGGCTACACATGAACTGCATTCCAAAACAGAACAGGGTCTCAAATTTAGAAAACCAACTTATGCTTGCTTAAGGGGAAAGGTGAGTTGGGGTGCTGCATAAAACCAGAGATTGAAATGAGCACAGATAAAGTTCCTTAAGCCAAATATGGAATAGACAAGAGCTACTCCTTGCTCAACGAAATGGACTCAAAACCCCATATTAAACGCCTAAGAATGTACCTGACTAGTAAGTATCTTAAAACCTATGGATTGCTATGTCTCCAAAAGAGAATCAAGCGTGTGTACAGGGGCATAAACGCAGCAGTGATAGGATTGGAGAGGTTCGGTGAGCAAATGAAGACCCTTTGAACTCATATTGCATGGTACCCATTACACGGGTCTCAACTCTCCAGGTTTAAGGTATTCTTCCTTCAGCTAAAACATGCATGTGGAACCCAGAGTATGATCAACCATGTGAACGGGAGACGTGTTCAACTATGTCTCAGTTTTCCTCCCCTGGTACTCGGGTGCAACATTCCAGACGCTTTACTAACACTCTCCCGACTTGGAGAGTCAGTCCCTTTAACCTCCTGTTTGGCCCAGTTTGCAATTTCTGCGGAAGATGAACAGGAATAGCGAGAACCAATGAGAGGCTAGCTGGAGGTGTCTGGACGGGCAAATTTAACTCTCATTTCCCACCAGGAAGAGGAATTAACCAAAGGCTCAGCATGCCGTGCCGGAACAAGATTAGGGCCTGAAGCCATCCTGCGGTGTTGCGGCCAGCTCACAAGAAAGCGAGTTGAAGAAAGGAGCTCAGGGGCACTGTAATTCACAAACCTGCAGAGTTATAAATGACAGCTATCGTCCAAAAATAGACTGAAGTAAGGCTGCCAAGAGGACTTGAAAGCGGGGCAGAATTGCAGGAAACCGATTTCAGGAGGTAGACTGGAATTGCATTGAAAGCATAGGAAAAGAGGCAGAACGTCCACAATGATGCACTTGGCCAAAAAGGGCGTATGCGTTTTTTCCTGAATATATTCAGGAAAAAACGCATACGCCCTTTTTGACCAACCAAGCAAGCTTGCAAAGGAAATCTGCACTACAATGAAGTCTCACTTCCCCCCGGTCAAAAGGGCCATCTGAAAAAAGTGTAAAATCCAGAAAGGCAGGACAGGCCATGGAGAACTGGGAGCCTTGTTATGTTGATGGGCGGGATGTAAATTGCCAACAACCACTCGGGAGAAGTGTATGGTGTTTCCTGAAACATCTGAAAAACAAAGCAACAGAACCTAGGGCAATTCCACTTATGGTCCTATAGCTTAGGGAAATTAAAATCCAAAAGACACAGCCACCCCAAAGTTTGGAACGGCTCTGTTTACAAGAACCTCGTTTACAGTACAAGTTCAACATCGCAGAAAGTGAAAAATGGAGAAAGAAGTTGTGGTATTTACTTACAAAGCAATATCACTCAGCAATGAAATCTGTGTCATCAGGCCCTTAGCAGCACAATGAGTGGATTCAGGTATGATGATTCTAACTGAAATAAGTCACACAGAAAAAGAAACATCATAAGATATCAGTAATACACGGAATGTAAACTTGGCTACAGTGTAATTCCCACCACTGAATTACAGAACAGAACAGGGTCTCAAATTTAGAAAACCAACTTATGCTTGCTTAAGGGGAAAGGTGAGTTGGGGTGCTGCATAAAACCAGAGATTGAAATGAGCACAGATAAAGTTCCTTAAGCCAAATATGGAATAGACAAGAGCTACTCCTTGCTCAACGAAATGGACTCAACACCGCATATTAAACGCCTAAGAATGTACCTGACTAGTAAGTATCTTAAAACCTATGGATTGCTATGTCTCTGAAAGAGAATCAAGCATGTGTACAGGGGCATAAACGAAGCAGTGATAGGATTGGAGAGGTTCGGTGAGCAAATGAAGACCCTTTGAAGTCATATTGCATGGTACCCATTTCACGGGTTTCAACTACCTAGGTTTTAGGTATTCTTCCTTCAGCTAAAACATGCATGTGGAACCCAGAGTATGATCAACCATGTGATCGGGAGACGTGTTCAAATATGTCTCAGTTTTCGTACCCTGGTACTCGGGTGCAACATTCCAGACGCTTTACTAACACTCTCCCCACTTGGAGAGTCAGCACCTTTAACCTCCTGTTTGGCCCAGTTTGCAATTTCTGCGGAAGATGAACAGGAATAGCGAGAACCAATGAGAGACTAGCTGGAGGTGTCTGGACGGGCAAATTTAACTCTCATTTCCCACCAGGAAGAGGAATTAACCAAAGGCTCAGCGTGCCGTGCCGGAACCACATTAGGGCCTGAAGCCATCCTGCGGTGTTGCGGCCAGCTCACAAGAAAGCGAGTTGAAGAAAGGAGCTCAGGGGCACTGTAATTCACAAACCTGCAGAGTTATAAATGACAGCTATCGTCCAAAAATAGACTGAAGTAAGGCTGCCAAGAGGACTTGAAAGCAGGGCAGAATTGCAGGAAACTGATTTCAGGAGGTAGACTGGAATTGCATTGAAAGCATAGGAAAAGAGGCAGAACGTCCACAATGATGCACTTGGCCAAAAAGGGCGTATGCGTTTTTTCCTGAATATATTCAGGAAAAATCGCATACGCCCTTTTTGGCCAACCAAGCAAGCTTGCAAAGGAAATCTGCACTACAATGAGGTTTCACTTCCCCCCGGTCAAAAGGGCCATCTGAAAAAAGTGTAAAATCCGGAAAGGCAGGACAGGCCATGGAGAACTGGGAGCCTTGTTATGCTGATGGGCGGGATGTAAATTGACAACAGACACTCAGGAGAAGTGTATGGTGTTTCCTGAAACATCTAAAAAACAAAGCAACAGAGCCTAGGGCACTTCCACTTATGGTCCTATAGCTTAGGGAAATTAAAATCAAAAAGACACAGCCACCCCAAAGTTTGGGACGCCTCCATTTACAAGAACCTCGTTTACCGTACAAGTTCAATATCACAGAAAGTGAAAAATGGATAAAGAACTTGTGGTACTTACGTACAATGCAGTATCACTCAGCAATGAAATCTATGTCATCAGGCCCGTAGCAGCATAATGAGTGGATTCAGGTACGATAATTCTAACTGAAATAAGTCACACAGAAAAAGAAACATCATAAGATATCAGTAATACACGGAATGTAAACTTGGCTACAGTGTAATTCCCACCACTGAATTACAGAACAGAACAGGGTCTCAAATTTAGAAAACCAACTTATGCTTGCTTAAGGGGAAAGGTGAGTTGGGGTGCTGCATAAAACCAGAGATTGAAATGAGCACAGATAAAGTTCCTTAAGCCAAATATGGAATAGACAAGAGCTACTCCTTGCTCAACGAAATGGACTCAACACCGCATATTAAACGCCTAAGAATGTACCTGACTAGTAAGTATC